>NW_007736932.1:13507-28277 GCF_000696425.1 Galeopterus variegatus
CAAAAATAGGAATCTGAAGTTGAGGGTCATCAGTCAGTCCCAACAGGATGAAGGTTGTTATTGTGTGGTTTCTCATCACTGACTACTGAATTTTATTCAATCTTAATGTAAAATTTAGAGGTATTTTCCTTGAGTAGAGTGATTTCAAACCAGATAGCAATAACCAATTGCACTTAGAGCAAACTAAATTCACTCATATTTTCTTCTGTAAGTAGTGATTGACGTTGCCTACACTCTAGTGGGCTTGGCTACTCAATTGATTTTTATTGTTTTGATAGCTTGTGATAGATTTTTAAACATACTTCTAAAATATGTTCTACCATCCCAATTTCCTCCTTTATTTCACATTTGTAATCTATATCCTGCTGGATATTCACATGTTATTAGATTGGACCCATAATGTGTTGTGATTCAACAAAATTGTGATTTCTTTCTATGTCTAAGATCTCTTCTGTCTTTTAAAGGTGAATATTTAAATGGAATCATTTTTCATGTCTTTCCTAGATGATTTGGTCCTTGATAAAATGTAAATATGTAACAACTAATGTGGGCTCCATGCACAGGCTTTGTTGATCCATTTGCAGCTGCAATATTTTACCACCATGATTAAGCATGCGTTTATGTTTTCTTTTGGGTTTTAAAAAGGAACTTCCACATTGTTGGCTCACTTCTGTGACTCTCCTTACCCTTCTCTGCTTGTTTGTAATTGATACTCAGCATTCACTGGGATACACGGAGTATACAATACAGGGAGTATTTTAATGCACAATTTATTTGCCACATGCGAAGCAATGTTTGGTCCAAGGATATACAGCTGAAAAAAAACACAAAAACCACATATTTCTTTGGTGCGTTGTCTCTTTAGTTAAGTATGAGCAATGCTCTAACAATACTTGCTAATATTTACTATCAGTATCGTCAAGTTCAAAATCAAATTTGAAATACTGAGTATACTCTTCAGCACTTCTTGTGTGCAACTAAGTAATTGTGATTTCCAGTTTGAGCATCACTTCTACTGGCAAGTCTTCTAAAACTGTGTTGTGTGTTGGCTGTTCTGCATTTGAGCTACCATGACTAGTAATTATTTCCATTTTAGCACTTCCTCTGAGAATATGAGTTTGTTGAAATTGGGGACTGTTGTCTTTTTTTTTTTTTAAACCAGGATAGCTACCCAAATAACACAATCGTAGATTTATAGTGTATGTGTAAGAAATATTTTTGTGTAAATACGTACATAATTAATTGGCCTGTGCATTCCAGCTTTCATCCTATTTGATTTTCATCTTGAGACTGCTTTGTCACCGAGTTTAATTATTTAAATTTTGTATGCCTGACTATTTAACATTAATATATATATATATATTTTGCATCTGAAACATAAGTTTTGCTAGTGAATAAAGTCTCATCATGAAAGCATTACTCTCTCTGCTTATTACCTTCCACGCTGTCCAAACTGTGAACTGACCTCTACTCCTTGCTTATGCTCTCAAGCAGTAAATAGTTGTATCTGTTGGCTGTGATATCTGCTTTCTTCAGGAATCTGTTAGTAAAATATTCAAAAGAGAGGTCAAGAAATTTGCATATCTTGATTCATAAGTTTTACATGCTATTCATCTTTTTTTGATGGTTTGTAAATTGTTTTTCTTTTTACTTTTCTTTACATTTTTTTTGTGTAGATGCTTTACAATGAACACTAGTCTTATTAGAAAAAAGCAATTTTCATTAAGAAAAAAGAATTCTTGAACACATCACAACCAACTTGGCTCAATAATATTGATTAATATGACTAAACACATTATTCTGGCTTATACGTACTTCAAAAAAATCTTCCTTAATAATTTAATAGCTAAAAAAATGCAAACAAAGGAGGAAAAGGGTGGATTCTTCTGAGGCAGGAAGGAATCAACAATTATACATGTTGCTGAGTCATTTCCTTATGAGTCCTTCTTACTTAGATCTTTTATTCCTTTATAAATGGTGACCTAAAATGAATTGTTAGTCCTTAGACAAGCAACGAGCAAGACAGGTCCAGAGGGAACAGAGCAGACAGCTAGAGGGACAGAGGAAGCTCACCAACTGTTTTGAGGGTCAGTGGAGCCAATCTGAGCAAAAATTAGATCAGAGCTGTGAAATGTAGAAAATAGCTGCAGAAGGCTGGATTTAACATGATATTCATCTTAAAACATATTGTACATATATTTTTAATCCATTAAGTGCACTTAATTTGATTCTGTTTAATTTCAACCCACTGTGTTTGTGTAACCAGTTTTAAATCCCCCCTTTAAAAAAAAATCTTTTTTTAAAAAATAGTATGTGAAGTGATAGATATGTTAATTAATTTTATCATTTTACAATGCATATGCATATCAAAACATCACATTGTATACCATAAACGTAGACAATTTTTATCTGTGAATAAAAAAAAGCCCTTTAAAAGGATAATGAAGGGCTGGCCCTGTGGCGCACTCGGGACAGTGGGGTGCTGGGAGCGCAGGGACGCTCCCGCCGCGAGTTCGGATCCTATATAGGAATGGCTGGTGCGGCTGAGCGCGGTGCGGGCGACACCACACCAAAGGTTGCGATCCTCTTACTGGCGACGAAAAAAGACAAAAAAAAAAAAAAAAGGATAATGAAATATATGTTCTTTCTTGATCCCTATTTTATTGGTTATTTCTACATCCAGTGTTTAACATCCTGGTAGTATGGAACCTGGGTTGTTGGCTCATGTTTTTCTACTACATTCGGACCCTGTGTATTCTCATCTATGCAAAGGACATAATAATACCTATTGTCTTAGTCTGTTTGTGCTGCTATAACAAAATATTACAAACTGGGCAATTTTTAAAATAAAACCACAAATTTATTTTCTAACAGTTCTGGAGGCTGGGATGTCAAAGATCAAAACACTGGCAGGTCCAGTTGTTTGTTGAAAGCTGTTGTTCACTTCAAAGAAGGAGCCTTGATGTGCACCCTTCACAGGGAAGAACTCTGTGTGCCTCACTTGGCGGAAGGCAAAAGGCCAAGGGAGCTTGATGATGCATGAAGCCTCTTATGAGGCTTTAATCCCATTCATGAAGGAGGATCCCTTATGGTGTAATTGCTTTTTAAATACCCCACCTTTTTTTTTTTTTATTAGTGGTATGCATCTCCTCTTTAGTGGTTTCCTTAAGTAGATAAGAGATGAAAAGTTGCTAACACAATGTAATTTTTAGTGCAATTAAAAAGTAGAAGTATAGCTCTGAAAGTAAATACCCCACCTTTTAATACTATGACATTGGCAACCTATATTTTGGAGAATACATATGCAAGTCATAGCACCTGTCTTGTCTAATTTGTGGGTTTAATAATGAGTAAGTGATGATATATGCAAATAATATGAAAAATGTAGCATAAAATAGAAATCTGATTTGCTTCATTATAACTGATAATGATGGGGTAACAGAATTCAACGTTTTTCAATTTTATTTATGTTTACTTTTTGGGGGTACAGTGTGTTGTTTCAATATGCATACACTTTACAATGAATCACTTAGGGTAGATAGCATAGTATCTTACCCATTAGTCCACCCTCACTCCTCCCCCAACAACTCCCTTCTTCCACCCATTACTTCTGTGAGAACCACTTTTCTTTTTTTTTAGATCCCACGTATGAGTGAGACCATGTGGTATTTGTCTGTCTGTGCCTGCCATACTTCATTTAACGTGATGGTTTCGAGTTCCATCCATGTTAATGCAAATGACAGGATATCATCTCTTTTTATAGTTGAATAGTATTCCATTGTGTATATACAGCACAGTTAAAAAAAAATAGAGATCCCAGTAACAAAGTTATGCCTTTACAGCCAACTGATTTTTGACAACGGTGTCAAGAATATACAGTGGGGAAAAGACAGCATCTTCAATAAGTGGTGCTGAGGAAACTGGATATCCACATGCAAAGATTGAAACTAGACTCCTATCCCTCAGCATACAGAAAAATAAACTCAAAATGGATTAAAGCTTTAACGTAAGACTCGAAACTATGGAACCTACTAGAAGAAAACAGGGAAATGCTACATGAAATGGGAGCATGCAGTGCTTTTTTGAATGATTCCCCAAAGGCACAGCAAATAAAGCAACAATACACAAAAGGAACTACATCAAACTAAAAAGCTTCTGCACAGCAAGGGACACTGTCAACAAAGAGAAGAGTAAACCTACAGAATGGGAGAAAGTTTTTGCAAACTGCACATCAAACAAGGGGCTAATATCCAGAATATGTAAGGAAATCAAACAGCAAAAAAGCAAGTAAACTAATTTAAAAACAGTCAAAGACCTGGATAGACATTTCTCTAAAGAAGACATAATAGAAATGGCCAACAAGCATATGAAAAAATGCTCAAAATATTTTAAAAAATTCTTAGTATTTCAAAATTTCACCTATATCAAAATGACTTTATGAATGTACCACAAGTTCTTTTAAATGTTTAAAGTTTTTTTATACATATTTATGAAGTACAGAGTTGACCATCAGTATTTGTGTACAACATGTGATGATGAAAGTAATATTACCAGCGTGTTCATCACTACAAGTCATATTACTTTTAGGATGACTGGATAAGGTAAATGTAGTATACGTACAAGTTTTAAAGCAGCTTCTGACATGCTGTTATATATCTCTTTGATTTCTACAATTGTTGAAATGTCTGCAAAATGCATATTTTTATAAACATTATTGCACAATTCATAAAAATTCCTAGAAATGTAATTTCAAGGACATAGGACATACTCATCTAGAACTTCTGTGTATATTTACCAAGACATCATCTATGAACTTTATATCACTGTTTTCCTTGAGCTCACTGTGTGACTGTGTAATTGTATCTTCACTCAAATCACTGCAATGTATCATGGGACTTTTTTAAAGATCAATCACTGCAATGTATCATGGGACTTTTTAAAAGATCACTCCTCACTATATGACCAGTTATTAAACTTAAACCCCAAGATTTGCTGTCATCATCACAGATCTGTGACATTCTCAAGAAATATAGGGACACAGTGTAATAACTATAGTTGATCATTTTAATTGAAAGAAAGGGTGCTCTTTTTCAGCTTTCCTCCTGTCCCCAATCCATTTCTTCTCAACCCAGTAGCTCCTAGATCTATTTCAAGGTAACATGCTCTTTCCTGCACCCTGTGGGTGATTGCCCTTGTTCCAAAGTATTCGTCATTTATTCCATTCACTACTAATCCTAGCTGTTACGAAGCAAAGTTTAAGAAAACAGTTGCATCTTCTGAAGACTTTTATACTTAACAAAAAGTTAAGGGATAACTAGTTTTGTGAATGTTATTATATAATCTATAATGGGGCGTGATTTTCATGCAGATATACCTTTTTTCCCTGTAAATAGGATAGCGAGAGTATGACAGATAACTTCTCATTGTATATAAATTTAGATTATCATTATATAACTAAAAAGCAGCAGTAAAAAAAGTACAAGTGAGAGATATGTGTTGATTTTTACATAATAATTCAAATAATTAGGTCTGACTTTTGTAAATCACATCAAACCTGATTCTCAGAGAAAACCATTATACAGATTTACTGGAAATGAAAGTAAATGAAATAGCCACTGTACTTACTCTTCTGAGAGGTAGTAATAGCTTCTGCTGATTGTTTAACATCAAGAGTGTTCAAGGCTAATTTGAGGAAGAGGACCCAGCAGCAAAGTCTTGACTGGGATTATCCTGTCTCTCAGTTTATGTCTCCACTATGCTGATCTGAGAGGGCCTGGAACTGTTTGAGTTCTTCCTTTTCTTCCTTTTTTCTTTACTTTTCTTTTCTTTTATGTTCAGCACATTGAGAAGATTCTCTAACCAAGGACTATGGTCTCTTTTGAACCTAGGAAATATTTTCTAGCTCTTTTTGGGTGGAAAATAAAACATTGTTAAAATATCGCTTTCTCTTGCTTTCAAAGCATTTTTATTATGATATCTCTGGATAGGGTGAGAGGCTTTTCCAGTATTAAGGCTTACATTTGATTTATTTGCAAAATCTGAAACTATTAAATAATAGATGACTGGGACCTTAGCAACGCATGTTCAAATGTCACTAATGAGTCTTCTTTGTAATGAACTTGGTAAAAATCCCTAAAGATGCAGCAGTAGGGACAGTGTCCTTAGAGACACAATGATGCAACAATAGCAACAGGCACAGGTCAAGATACAATAGTTAAAAAACCCGGTGGTCAAGAACAAATCCGCCTTTCCTGCATTTTGTTCTCTACCATGTATGAAAGTTGAAAGATCACAAAACTAACCTACATACTATTTTTTCAGTGATTAAAGAAGATAACAAAACAAACATATTAGAAAACTCAAAGCAAGTGATAATTCTTTTCAATTATACATTAATATATAAAGTTTTATATAAATATTTTATAAATAATAATACAGTTTCTATTATTTACATTTAGAAGTTGCTTTTTTTCCCTAGTTATATACACTATTACCAGAACAATAATCATTGATGTGAATGATGATGCATGATATGTGTTTTCAAAATTCATTAATATTTTAACCCATTCTTAGCAGTTTTAAATGAATGTGGTTATCACTATTCCTTAAAAATAGCTTTATCAAAGTTAATTGCATGACCGTATCATCTCAGATATTTAGTTTGTTTGGCCTTTTTTACAACTAACCATTGCTGGGGGCAGTGCACGGAGATGAAATTCTAGAGGTAGAATTTCAGAATCAAAATGAAAATGTATTCACATTTTGAAGGTCTCATATTAAACTGCCAAAGTGCCTTCAAAAAAGTTATACAAAACTAGACAGTTAAATTGTATTTATGGCCTAGCTTTGCACCACACTTAATTTAATACTTATGGTCATGTTTAATGGCCACATGTGATGTGAAACTTTTTCATCGGTTTGTCATCTGTTTTAATTCTGTTTATGCTATTATAATTTATAGTAACTCATGCTTCAGAAATTTATTTTTCCATTTTTTTCGAATAGTCCTTGTATTTTCATTTTAATTCCTATATGCTTTACGTTACTGTTATATTCATAGGATCTTATCTTTTAATGAGATACTATTTTAAATACAGTATTGCACCATTTTAACTGTGTATAGTTTAGTTGCATCTAAGGAGAATCTACCTCTTTCACTGTTGTATTTTTGTAATGGCTATCCTTAATAATATTTTAACAGAAATACTTGAGAAATAAATATTTTTCATTGAAATACCCTAACTATATATACTTATGGGATACAATGTGATGTTTTGATTGATGTATACAATATGAAGTAATTAAATCAAGCTGAATAAGGATTCAGGTCAAGGTATATATTTTCTTTTCAAAATAAACAATTGTGGATGCTATTACATATACATCAAGTATATGTTTTTACATCAAGATATTTATGCTTTCTTTCTATAATAATAACTTTTTTGGTTTTGGTGTTCACTGCTGCTTCTCATTATTTTGAGTACTGGAAACTTTCCCGTTGACTTCTTTTGAATATTAAGCCTAGATATAAGACAGAATGTCCACTCCCACTGGTTATACTTATCACTGCATTGAAGGGCCTAAACAGAGAGGTAAAACAAAGAGAAATAAATATACTGTTTTGCCATTATTTGCAGATTATTTGATTATGTATGTGTGTTGCAATATTTAAAAGATCCTATGAGTAAATCACTTGAAATAATTGGTAAATTTTATACTTAATAATGACTAAATTTGGAAAGGTTGACAGCCAAAGTCAATATACAAAAACCAGTAGAACCTGTCCATACCAGCAACAAATAGAGGATAAAATAAAAAATTCTTATAAAATAGCAACAACCATGTAGGAATGAATATACCAACATACATAGTAATATGTCTGTCAATATTGTGCAAAGCCCCTCTGCATTTAAAACTCTGAAACATTTTTGAAAGTAAAGGCCAAAATGGGTGGGTGCTATAGCATATTTTAATTGATTAGATTCTCTGCAATGTAAGTATGTTAATTTTCCCCAAATTGGCCTGTAGGCTTGATGCAGTCTTAATTAAAATTGCTGTGAGAATTTTTTTGTTTGCAGAAATTGCAAAGGTTTTAAAAGTTTTATGACAATCAGAGGGTTGAGAAGAGCCAAGACATTTCTGAGAAAGCAGAACAAAGCTGTTCGATTTACACTACCCATTGTGGAAATTCATTAAAAAGCCACTGTAAATGAAACAGTAGAGTATTGATTCAAAGACAGAGAAACATTATCAACAGAATTAAACAATGCAATGAACCCTGAAAAGACTCACTTATGACACAACAATTAGTTATAACAACGTTGCCATTGAATGCAACGAGGAAAGGGTAATGTTTTCAATAAATAATGCTGGATTATTTGGATATCAGTATGGAAAAACTAGAACATTTTCCCTACCTCAAACCATAGGCAAAAGTCAATTTCAGATGGGCTGTTAACCCTAATTTTTAAGATCTGTGAATGAAGCTTATAGAACAGAACATAGTTAACTATCTTCATGATATTGGGCTAAACAATGATTTCCAAAGCAAAGCACAAAGAGCCTTAGTGAGAAAAGAAATGAAAAAATAAATTAGACTATACTAAAATGAGAATTTTGTTTCTCAAAGTCGACCTAAAGAAGATTAAAGACAAGACACGGAAAGGGGATAAATAGTTTCTCAAAGTCGACATAAAGAACTTTAAAAGACAAGACACGGAAAGGGGATAAATAACTTCAATATATACGATATTAGAAAATTCACAAAACTCCTACTAAAAATAAATTTTAAAAAGAGACAATCTCATAAAAAGGAAAACATTATTTGAATAGACACTTTGCAAAATAGGTTGTCTGATATCCAAAAAGCATATAATAAGGTGCTCAACATCATTAGTGATAAAATGGCTAAAACTAATTGTTTTGACAAAGTTACATGTTGACAAGAAGATAGAGCAATTAAAACTCTCATGCTTTCATGATGGGAGAATATATTGGTAAAACATCTTTGAAATTAGCTGCTAATGTCCACTAAGCTAAACATATGGCGACCATATAGGTTTTCAATTCCACTCCTAATGATATGATTATATTCTAAAGATATGATTCTGTGAAAAACATGTGCAAGAATATTTTAGCCGCTCTGTTTATAACAGTCACATATTGGAAATAACCCAAATCTCTATTATTAGAAAATGATTAAATTTATTGTGCTATAACTATTTGATTTATAACTTAGAAATCAGAAAATAAACTGCTGCTAATATAATAAATTGGATGAGTATCACAGACACAATGTTGAGAAAATTGACACAAGACCCAAAAGAGTACATTCTGTGTATTTCTTCTTATATAATGGTCATGAATAGACAAAACTAATCTTTAACATTGTAAGTCAGCATAACACATACCACAGATATTTTTTTAAGGTGTTAAAACTATCTGTGTGCTGGTTAAATGCTATCTACCCTTAAAGAAATTCATCAAGCTCCATGCATTGAATTATGTTCCTTATTATATGTTAAACCTTAATCTTTGAAAAGTTTTTATATTTTCAGAGATACACATAGAAACATTATTGATGAAATAACATAAAGTATATATGTTCAAGTAATCAAATGAGGATTGGGAGGAATGGAGCGGTTCGCAGGTGAAACAAGATTGGCCATAAATTGATACTTACTGATGCTGTGATGGATATAGAGGCATGCATTATGATATTTTCTCCATTTCTGTAAGTTTAAAATTAGTAGAAATGGAGTGCTAAACACAAGGTCAGGCACAGAGTAAGTGTTCAAAAATACTCATTGCTAGTAGAATGTTTTAAAAATTTTTGGATGTTTTCAAGTAATCTTGGAGACCAGTTGTAATTACCTCTGAGCTGAAAAAGGCAGGCGTCTTAGAACAAGGCCTATAGTATCTTCTCAGTCTGGGCCCTCAGTTCAGCTCTTAGTGAACCTGAAGAAGCAGATGACTTTTACTCCCACAATGCAGGCCTTCTCCAGCTTCTTGAACTCCATACAGGGTGGAGTATCATTGCAATCAGAATTTCTAGAAACTGAAAGTTTCTAATAACTCAGTAGTCACCGAGTCGACAAGTCCACTAATTTCCATTTGGAAGTACCCAGTGCTTGTCAGATCAGGGATTTAGAACACGGAGAGCATAATTCATAGTATTGTCAGTTTGGGAGTTAGGGTGAGAAATGGGCCAAGTGAGGAAATATGGGAAAGTTGGAAGAAAATGCAAAACGATGAGGGGAAAAATGAGTCACCAGAGAGTCAGAGCTTTTGTATCAGAATGAACCGGAGTGAACGCTGTAGAAAAATTGCTATCGTGAGTTTCCCAAAAGCTCTGCCTGTGTTAGAAAGAGCTTCCTGAGATCTGTAAACTCATTTTACTCTGATGCCCTTCCTGCCTTCTCAGTATTAATGGGTGTTTCTCTAAGAAACAGCATGGTTTACGTAATCATATTCCCACTATTTATATATATTTAGAGGTTCAACTCTTTTTCAGAAGAATTAGAGTTACATTAGTGATCACAATGTGTATATTTTCATTCAATAGTTCTTTTAGTTTTTAACCCACTGTTTAACTCCATTTGTACGTTATTAATCTAATATTAAAAAGAGGTATTGCATTTCGTAGTTGTTTATTTTTAAGCTCACTCTATCTTTTATTATTTAAATATTGCTTATAATGGTTTCAATACATGTGGAGTTTGCTTGGGGAGTTTCTTGAAATTACCTTGTTCCTGAAAAGTGTTTCTGTGGTGAAGCCTTCTTATGTCAAATACTGAAATTGGTTCAAATAAACAGAGTTTGAATCCATTACTAACCAGCACCACATAAACATCAAAGGCATTCAAACAGAAATATAACATGAGCCACATATATAATTAAAAAATTTTAGTAGTCAAATTTAAAAATAACAATAAACTAATTTTTAAAAAATTTTATTTATTTATTTATTTATTTCCGATATACAATGTGGTTGATTATTGCTGCCCATTACCGAAACCTCCTTCCCTCCTCTCCCTCCCCCCTCCCACCCAACAATGTCCTTTCTGTTTGATTGTCGTACCAACTTCAAGGAATTGTAGTTGTTATGTCTTCTTCCCTCCCGTTTTTTTTTTTTTTGTGTGTGTATTTATTTATATAGTTTTAGCTCCCACCAATATGTGAGAACATGTGGTATTTCTCTTTCTGTGTCTGACTCCCTTCACTTAATATAATTCTCTCAAGGTCCATCCATGTTGTTGCAAATGGCAGTATTTCATTCATTTTTACTTTACCAAATATATCAAATAGTATTATTTTAATGGGTAGTCAATACAGAATTATTAATAAGATATATCACATTTAAACCCTTTGAAATGTCATTGAAGGTTTTTTTTACTTGCTTGTTTCTCAAGATGTAAATAAAGGATTCAGCATAGGAGTGAAGGAAATAGCGTTTTGTGACCACTTTTGATGAAGGTTTAAACTAGATGAAGATACAGCTCCTTAGGTTTACAATGACTTGTAGTCATTTGTGTGACTAAGTTACATACTTTCTGTGTTTTTTATATTTTACATTTTTTTACAATCTTNGTCTGTATGTGGGATCCGAACCCTCGGGCGGGAGCGCCGCCGTGCTTCCCAAGTGGCGCACCTATCCAGTGCGCCACCAGATCGGCCCTGCAGATATTTTTTTAAGGTGTTAAAACTATCTGTGTGCTGGTTAAATGCTATCTACCCTTAAAGAAATTCATCAAGCTCCATGCATTGAATTATGTTCCTTACTATATGTTAAACCTTAATCTTTGAAAAGTTTTTATATTTTTAGAGATACACATAGAAACATTATTGATGAAATAACATAAAGTATATATATGTTCAAATAATCACATGAGGATTGGGAGGAATGGAGCGGTTCGCAGGTGAAACAAGATTGGCCATAAATTGATACTTACTGATGCTGTGATGGATATAGAGGCATGCATTATGATATTTTCTCCATTTCTGTAAGTTTAAAATTAGTGCAAATGGAGTGCTAAACACATGGTCAGGCACAGAGTCAGTGTTCAAAAATACTCGTTGCTAATAGAATGTTTTTAACATTTTTGGACGTTTCAAGAAATCTAGGAGACCAGTTGTAATTACCCCTGAGCTGAAAAAGGCAGGCGTCTTAGAACAAGGCCTATAGTAACTTCTCAGTCTGGGCCTTAGTTGTGAACCTGAAGAAGCAGATGACTTTTACTCCCACAATGCAGGCCTTCTCCAGCTTCTTGAATTCCAGACAGGGGAGGAGTATCATTGCAATCAGAACTTCGAGAAACTGAAAGTTTCTAATAACTCAGTAGTCACCAAGTCGACAAGTCCACTGATTTCCATTTGGAAGTACCCAGTGCTTGTCAGATCAGGAATTCAGAACACGGACAGCATAATTCATAGTATTGTCAGTTTGGGAGTTAGGGTGAGAAATGGGCCAAGTGAGGAAATATGGGAAGGTTGGAAGAAAATGCAAAATGACGAAGGAAAAATGAGTCACCAGAGAGTCAGAGCTTTTGTATCAGAAAGAACCGGAATGAACGCTGTAGAAAAATTGCTATCGTGAGTTTCCAAAATGCTCTGCCTGTGTTAGAAAGAGCTTCCTGAGATCTGTAAACTCCCTCATTTTACTCTGATGCCCTTCCTGCCTTCTCAGTATTAAGGGGTGTTGCTCTAAAAAACAGCATGGTTTAGGTATTCAAATTCCCACTATTTACATATATTTAGAGGTTCAACTCTTTATCAGAAGAATTAGAGTTACATTAGTGATCACAATGTGTATATTTTCATTCAATAGTTTTTTAGCTTTTAAACCACAGATTAACTCCATTTGTACTTTCTTAATCTAATATTAAAAAGAGGTATTGCATTTTGTAGTTGATTATTTTTAAGCTCACTGTAGCTTTTATTATTTAAATGTTGCTTATAATGGTTTCAATACATGTGGAGTTTGCTTGGGGAGTTTCTTGAAATTACCTTGTTCCTGAAAAGTGTTTCTGTGGTGAAGCTTTCTTATGTCAAATACTGAAATTTGGTTCAAATAAACAGAGTTTGAGTCCATTACTAACCAGCACTGCATAAAATCAAAGGTATTCAAACAGAAATATAACATTAGCCACATATAATTAAAAAAAAATTAGTAGCCAAATTGAAAAATGACAATAAACTAATTTTAATGGTAATTTTTACTTAACCAAATATATCAAATAGTATTATTTTAACGGGTAGTCAATACAGAATTATTAATAAGATATATCACATTTAAGTCCCTTGAAATGTCATTGAAGCTTTGTTTTACTTGCGTGTTTCTCAAGATGTAAATAAAGGATTCAGCATAGGAGTGAAGGAAATAGCGTTTTGTTACCATTTTTACTGAAGGTTTAAACTAGATGAAGATACAGCTCCTTAGGTTTACAATGACTTGTAGTCATTTTTGTGTGACTAAGTTACATACTTTCTGTGTTTTTTATATTTTACATTTTTTTACAATCTTCTAATAATTTTAATTTCTCAGCAGCCAATGGTTATAGTTATAGACTAAGGCATAGAAACAAATGCAGATGTAGGAATATGACTATTTTCCATGCAAATTTACTAGTCGTTTAAGAACTGTTAGCACTTTATTTTGTATATTTTCTATTTAAACAGTCCTGTACTTTTTAGAATCTTCAAAATTGTGGGATCTCACTTTTTTCAATTCAGTTTTTATTATTACATTCTGTAATGATGCACATGGTAATTATCCTGATTTGATCATCACACATTGTACATGTATATTGATATTCAATTCTGTACCCCACAAAAATGTTTAATCAATATTCTTTTTCAATAATAAAGATATAATATTTGTAGTAGTTTCCTTTTTTTCTTTAAAATATTAAGATTTTCTTGTTGTTTGTGCTGTATATATTTTATTTAATGAATTGATCACATACACCTGCTAAAGTATAAGACATGAAAGGACAAGAAATTTGTGGGGTTTTTTATTCTGTCTCCAGTGCCTGAAATGGCATCTGGCATTAAAAATGGTCTTTGAGGAGAGGCTGGTTAATGGCTCCAAAATCACAGCTAGATAGGAGGAATAATATCTAGTGTTCTGTAGCACTATAGGGTGACTATAGCTAGCAATGACTTTTTGTACATTTCCAAATTGTTTTGATTGAGTCACTGAAGGCTTGTTTTACTTGCTTGTTTTTCAGGGTGTGAATGAATGGATTAAGCACGGGAGCAATGGAAGTAGTGGGGACTGTCACACCCTCGTTAGCAGCCGCTGATTCCTTTGCGGAAGGTTTAACGTAGGTGAAGATGTAGCTCCCACAGGTGATGGCGACCACGATCATGTGGGAAGAACAGGCAGAAAATGCCTCATTCCTTTGCTGGGCAGAGGGGAATCGTAGAATGGTCTTAATGATGTACACGTAGGATAGAACTAGACATCCGAGGGTCATGATGAAGGTCAACACAGCACAGACTATGACCATGTGCTCTGTAAGTCACGTTTCTGAGCATGAGGTCTTTAGGAGGGGCGATGCATCACAGACAAAATGGTCAATGAGATTAGAGTCACGGATTCCAGATTTAGACCCAGGCTAAGTGGTGGGAGTATGATCAACAATCCCGCTGTCCAACAGCAAAGGACTAGTCTACAGACTCTCTTATTCATGATGGTCACGTAATGCAGGGCTTGTAGATGGCTGTGTATCGGTCATAGGACATGGTGGCCAGGAGAAAAAATTCTGTC
>NW_007736932.1:29711-30967 GCF_000696425.1 Galeopterus variegatus
TTGAAGTACTGTTATTGAGAGACTGCAAATATATCACAAATAGTTTGGGGTTCAGTATACATGCTCTCCATATACGTTGCTTAAGATGTTAAGCTCTAGCAGTACAATTATTGAGATTTGTATTTTCTTTAAAAAATTTCTTCCTTACTGACACATTCTCCTGACTCTTCCTGAAAACTTTCTGTTTAAAATTAGAGTCTTTTTCTACTGCAGTGCAGAAGAAAGGGAGTATTTTGATAAAAATAGAATGATAACATATGTTAGCTGTAAAATATATAGGAATGTACAAAAGCATCATAATTATCTTTAGTCTTAAATATGTTTAGTTAAGGTTGAAATACACTCCAAAATACTGTCATTAATATAATAAGTACAAATTATATCAGATTTAAATGGTTAAACATTTCTTCAAATATGGCTTGATTTCATTGTGACAGTTTTGTCATCTTAAAGTGGAAATAATACCATCCTTCATTCATATACTGTGTTGAAAAATTAAACAAGTTAACATATAAAGTACTTATTTAAGTACTTGGCTCAGAATGAGTAATAAATATATGTTAACTTTTTCATTGACATGGTCCACAATGATTTTCCTTTTGTTAGTCACCAAATATTCAACTGTCAATATACTGTAATTGTGTTATTTCCTCACAAGTTTATTGAAATAATTTATACCGAATTTTATCAAACANTTAAAGTGGAAATAATACCATCCTTCATTCATATACTGTGTTGAAAAATTAAACAAGTTAATATATAAAGTACTTATTTAAGTACTTGGCTCAGAATGAGTAATAAATATATGCTAACTTTTTCATTGACATGGTCCACAATGATTTTCCTTTTGTTAGTCACCAAATATTCAACTGTCAATATACTGTAATTGTGTTATTTCCTCACAAGTTTATTGAAATAATTTATACCGAATTTTATCAAACACTAACTTTTTCTGTTAAAGTTTAGGAACTTTCTAAGTCGAATAGTTTCTTCTAACCGCACAATATTCCTAGCACTCTCTCATAACTTACCTTATTGCCACACACATATTTTAACTGTCACACTTTTGCTTTGTAATTTCTAGACATTTCTGTTCTTTTTGGTCACTCTTATGTTGATAGCTCTTAGTGCTTCTTTCCTTAACATATACACACACTGGGCCTTTTTTTGAACTCCTAATCTCCAAAAAAGGGTTGCTTTTTATAATCTCAGTCATATAACCAAATGTACTCCAAACATAAGTCCAAAATGAAACT
>NW_007736932.1:33011-33329 GCF_000696425.1 Galeopterus variegatus
GTGGTTCACCTATATTTTCCTTTAGTAATGTTACAGTTTCAGGTCATATACTGAAGTCTTTAATCCATTCTGAGTTGATTTTAGTGTATGTTGTGAGGTGCATATCTAGTTTTATTCTTTTGCATATGAATATACAGTTTTCCCAGCACCACTTGCTGAAGAGGCAGTCTTTTCCCTAATGTAGGTTTTTGTTGCCTTTGTCCAATATCAGATGGCTGTAAGCCTGAGGGGTGATATCTGGGTTCTTCCTTCTACTCCTCTGGTCTGAATGTCTATTTTTATACGAGTACCATGCTGTTTTGGTTACAATAGCTTTGT
>NW_007736932.1:33405-42683 GCF_000696425.1 Galeopterus variegatus
TTCCTTCTACTCCTCTGGTCTGAATGTCTATTTTTATATGAGTACCATGCGGTTTTGGTTACAATAGCTTTGTAGTATAATTTGAAGTCAGGTAGTGTTATGCATCTGGGTTTATTTTTTTTGCCCAGGATTGCTTTGGCTATTTGGGCTCTTTTGCTGTTCCATAGGAATGGTAAGATTCTTATTTCCATTTCTGTGAAGAATGCCATTGGTATTTTGATGGGGATTACATTGAATATGTTGATCGCTTTTGGAAGTATAGACATTTTCACAAGGTTGTTTCTTCCAATCCAAGAGAATGGAAAATGTTTCCTTGGTATTTTTTTTTTTTAACAATTGTAAGTGGGCTTACTTTATTTCTCTTTCTGTAAATTGATTATTAGAGTATATAAACGCACCTGATTTTCGGACATTTATTTGGTATTCTGCAACATTACTGAAGTTGTTAACCAGCTCTAGGAGATTTTTGATTGATTCTTTAAGTATTTCTGTATACAGTATCATGTCATGTACGAATAGGGAAAGTTTGACTTTGTCTTTTCCAATCTAGATTCCTTTTATTTCTTTTCTTACCTGATTGCTGTGGCTAGTACTTCCAGTACTATGTTAAATAGAAGTCGTGAGAGTGGGCATCTTTCTCTCATTACTGTTCATAAGGGAAAGGCCCTCGGTTTATCCAAATCAGAATGATACTGGCAGTGGGATCGTCATAAAAGGCTTTTATTGTGTTGAGATACTTTCCTTCTTTTCCTAATTTGTTGAGAATCCTTATCATGAAGGGATGTTAACTTATGTAAAATGCTTTTTAATCATTTATTAATATAATCCTAAGGTCTTTTTTTTTTTCCTTTTTGTCTTTTTTCGTGTCTGCGCAACGGACCGCAACCCTCAGTGTCGTGCCCGTACCGGACCGGGACTGGCAACGGGATGGCAACCCTTGGTGCTGTGCCCGCCCCTCGCTCAGCCAGTGAGCGGGAACCAGTCTGTATGTGGGATCCGAACCCTCGGCGGGAGCGCCGCCGCGCTCTCAAGCGGCGCACTGTAGCAGTGCACCACCGGGCCGGCCCATCCTAAGGTCTTTTTTAAAATTATGTTTTATTTTGTCTTTGTAAAATGTGGTTGATTATTGTGGCCATTACCGAAACCTCCCTCCCTCCTCCCTCTCCCCTCCCTCCTAACAATGTCCTTTCTGTGTGCTTGTCATATCAACCTCAAGGAATTGTAATTGCTGTGTCTTCTTTCCCCCCACCAGTTGTTTGTGTCTTTATTTATTTTTAGCTCCCACAAGTAAGTGCCAATTGTAAGTGGGCTTACTTTATTTCTCTTTCTGTTAATTGATTATTAGAGTATATAAACGCACCTGATTTTCGGACATTTATTTGGTATTCTGCAACATTACTGACGTTGTTAACCAGCTCTAGGAGATTTTTGATTGATTCTTTAAGTTTTTCTGTATACAGTATCATGTCATGTACGAATAGGGAAAGTTTGACTTTGTCTTTTCCAATCTAGATTCCTTTTATTTCTTTTCTTACCTGATTGCTGTGGCTAGTACTTCCAGTACTATGTTAAATAGAAGTCGTGAGAGTGGGCATCTTTCTCTCATTACTGTTCATAAGGGAAAGGCCCTCGGTTTATCCAAATCAGAATGATACTGGCAGTGGGATCGTCATAAAAGGCTTTTATTGTGTTGAGATACTTTCCTTCTTTTCCTAATTTGTTGAGAATCCTTATCATGAAGGAATGTTAACTTATGTAAAATGCTTTTTAATCATTTATTAATATAATCCTAAGGTCTTTTTTAAAATTATGTTTTATTTTGTCTTTGTAAAATGTGGTTGATTATTGTGGCCATTACCGAAACCTCCCTCCCTCCTCCCTCTCCCCTCCCTCCTAACAATGTCCTTTCTGTGTGCTTGTCATATCAACCTCAAGGAATTGTAATTGCTGTGTCTTCTTTCCCCCCACCAGTTGTTTGTGTCTTTATTTATTTTTAGCTCCCACAAGTAAGTGCGAACATGTGATATTTCTCTTTCTGTGTCTGACTAGTTTCACTTAATATAATTCTCTCTAGGTCCATCTATGTCATTGCAAATGGCAGTATTTCATTCTTTTTTTTATAGCAGAGTAGCATTCCATTGTGCAGATACATCATCTTTTCCATATGCACTCATTTGATGATGGACATTTGGGCTGATTCCAACTCTCAGCTATTGTAAATAGTGCTGCGATGAACATTGGAGAACAGGCATACCTTTGACTTGATGATTTCCATTCCTCTGGGTATATTCCCAGAAGTTGGATAGCTGGGTCATATGGTAGATCTGTCTGCAATTGTTTGAGGAACCTCCATAACATTTTCCATAGAGGCTGCACCATTTTGCAGTTCCATCAACAATGTATGAGGGTTCCTTTTTCTCTGCAACCTCGCCAGCATGTATCATTCACAGTTTTGGATATCAGCCATCCTAACTGGGGTGAGATGGTATCTAAGTGTGGTTTTGATTTGCGTATCCTGAATGCTGAGTGATGTTGAGCATTTTTTCATATGTCTGCTGGCCATTCGTATATCTTCCTTTGAGAAATGCCTATTTAGCTCTTTTGCCCATTTTTTAGTTGGGTCACTTGTTTTTATGGTGTAAAGTTGCTTCAGTTCCTTGTATATTCTGGATATTTATCCTTTGTCAGATGTACATTTTCCAAATATTTTCTCCCACTCTGTTGGTTGTCTTTAAACTCTGTTAATTGTTTCTTTTGCTGTGCAGAAGCTTTTTAGTTTGATATAATCCCATTTGTTTATTTTTCCTTTGGTTACCCATGCTTTTGGGGTCATATTCATGAAGTCTGTGTCCAGTCCTACTTCCTGAAGTGTTTCTCCTATGTTTTCTTTGAGTAGTTTTTTTTTCAGGGTGTATATTAAATTGTTTAATCCAGTTTAAGTTGATTTTTGTATATGGTGAAAGGTATGGGTCTAGTTTCATTCTCCTGCATATTGATAACCAGTTATCCCAGCACCATTTGCTGAAGAGGCAGTCTCTTCCCCAGTGTATAGGCTTGGTGCCTTTGTCAAAAATCAGGTGGCTATAGGTGTGTGGGTTGATTTCTGGATTCTCTATTCTATTCCATTGATCAGTGTGTCTGTTTTTATGCCAGTACCATGCTGTTTTGGTTATTATAGCTTTATAGTATAAAGTCAGGTAGTGTTGTGCATCCATGTTTATTTTTTGTGATCAGAATTGCTTTGGCTATGTGTGGTATTTTCCTATTCCATATAAATGTCTGCATAGTTTTTTCCACTTCTGAGAAAAATGTCATGAAAATTTTGATGGGGATTGCATTGTTGCATCCATTTTTATTTTTTGTGATCAGAATTGCTTTGGCTATGTGTGGTATTTTCCTATTACATATAAATATCTGCATAGTTTTTTCCACTTCTGAGAAAAATGTCATGAAAATTTTGATGGGGATTGCATTGAATTTTTATTTCACTTTTTTTAGTATGGGCATTTTCACAATGTTGATTCTTTCAATCCAAGAGCATGGGATATCTTTCCATCTTCTTGTATCCTCTCTAATTTCTCTCAGCAGTGGTTTGTAGTTCTCATTATAGAGATTTTTCACAACCTTGGTCAACTCAGTTCCTAAGTATTTTATTTTATGGTGGCTATTGTAAATGGGCAAGCTTTCTTGATTTCTCTTTCTGCATGTTCACTATTGGAGAATAGAAATGCTACTGATGTTTGTGTGTAGATTTTGTATCCTGGTACTTTGCTGAAATCATTTATCAACTCCAAGAGTTTGCTTTTAACGCTTTAGGCTGTTCAATATATAGGATCATGTCATCTGCAAAGAGGGACAGTTTGACTTCATCTTTTCCAATCTGGATGCCCTTTATTTCGTTCTCTTCTCTGATTGCTCTGGCTAGTACTTCCAATGCTATGTTGAATAGAAGTGGTGAGAGTGGGCATCCTTGTGTATTTCCTGTTCTTAAAGGAAAAGCTGGATCCATCGCATTCAGGATGATATTGGCAGTGGGTTTATCATATATGGCTTTAATTATGTTGAGATATTTTCCACCTATACCTAACTTATAGAGGGTATTTTTCATGAATGAGTGTTGAATTTTATCAAATGCTTTTTCAGCCTCTACAGAGATGATCACATGGTCCTTGTGTTTGATTTTATTTTTATTTTATTTATTTATTTTTTTTGTGACCTATAAGGGGATTGCAACTCTTGGCTTGGTGTTGCCCACACTGTGCTCAGCCAGTGAGTGCACCTGCCATCCCTATATAGGATCCGAACCTGTGGCAGGAGCATCGCTGCGCTCCCAGTGCTGCACTCTCCTGAGCGAGCCACGGGGTCAGTCCCATGTGTTTGATTTTATTTTTATGGTGTATCACATTTATTGATTTGCATATGTTGAACCAACGTTGCATCCCTGGGATGAATCCCACTTGATCGTGGTGTATAATTTTGCGTATGTGTTGCTATATTCTATTACCTAGTACTTTATTGAGAATTTTTGCATCCATATTCATCAAGGATATCGGCCTGTAGTTTTCTTTTTCAGTTTTATCTTTACGTGGTTTTGGTATCAGGGTGATGTTTGCTTCATAGAATGAGTTTGGGAGAATTGCCTCTGTTTCAGTCTTTTGGAATAGTTTGTAGAGGATGGGTGTCAATTCCTCTTTGAATGTTTGGTAATATTCTGCTGTGAATCCACCTGGTCCTGGGCTTTTCTTTGTTGGGAGCATTCTAATAACAGCTTCAATCTCCGTTATTTTTATTTTTCTGTTCAGATTTTCTACATCTTTTTGGCTCAGTTTTGGTAGCTTGTGTGTGTCCAGAAATATATCCATTTCCCCCAGATTTTCAAATTTGTTGGTATATAGTTGTTTATAGTAGTCTTGATTGATTCCTTTTATTTCAGATGTATCAGTTGTAATATCCTATTTTTCATTTCTTATTTTTGTTATTTGGATCTTCTCTCTTCTTTTTTTAGTTAGCTGTGCTAATGGTTTGTCAATATTATTTATCTTTTCAAAAAACCAACTTTTTGATTCATTGATCTTTTGTATAGGTTTTTGAGTTTCAATTTCATTAAGTTCTGCTCTGATCTTAATGATTTCTCTCTGTTTGCTAACTTTGGGTTTGGGTTGTTCTTGTTTTTCTAGTTCTTTAAGGTGAAGTATTAGGTGGTTCACTTTTCCTATACCTGGGGAGTTTTCTGCCACTGTTTTGTTGAACATGTTCTCGCTGCAATCTCCTTTTTCCTCTCCTTCTGGAATACCTATGACTTGGATATTTGAGCGCTTATGGTTGTCTGATATCTCTCTTAGATTTTCTTCAATGTTTTAAATTCTTTTTCTTTTTTTTTGTCTGCCTTTGTTGTTTCAAACAGCCCATCTTCAAGGTCAGAAGTTCTCTCTTCTGCTTCTGCAAGCCTGCTGGTTAACCTCTCCATTGTGTTTTTTATTTCGTTGAATGAATTCTTCAGCTCGGCCAGTTCTGCTATGTTCTTTTTCAGGGCATTGATTTCCTTATACATTTCTTCTTTCAGGTCCTGTATAGTTTTCCTCATTTCATTGTGTTGTGTAGCTGAGTTTTCTTGTATCTCATTTAGTTTGCTTAGAATTATGACTCGAAATTCCTTGTCAGACATTTCAAGGGCTTTTTGTTCTATAGGATCTAGAGCTTGTGAATTATTACCCTTTGGTGGTATACTTTCTTTATTTTTCATATTTCTGGTATCTTTCCTTTGATGTTTAGTCATTGTGGCAGGGGATTTCACATCCACTGGTTTGATGCTATTGTCTGGCTAGGATGCTGCTGAGGCTGCCAATTTTGTATGGATGCCTTAGTATATGTTTGGTGGCCACTAGTGCCTTGGGTGCATGGTTGCCTTGGGTCATGGGCCTCTCTGGGGAGGAACCTCTCTGGTCAGCATGTACTCAGCCGGGCTGGGGATAGAGTTAGGTGCTGGTGGTGAGGCCCACCTCTTGAGTTACACACCAACATGCAGGGCATGTGGTCTCTGCGGATCTTCCACTTCTCCAGCTCGACGACTCCCTGCTCTGCGTGCACTCGGCTGAGCTGGGGATGGAGTCGGGTAGCAGCAGCAAGACCTACCTGCTGTGTCTGGTGCTGGCACTGCAGGGCACGTGGTCTCTGCAGATCTTCCACCTCTCTGGCTGGACGTCTTCCTGCTCCGTGTTTACTCTCCTGGGCCGGGGATCATCCTATGGTCTTTGTCCTTGAGTTTGTTTATTTGATGTATCACATTTATTGACTTTTATTTGTTGGGCCATCCTTGCATCCCTGGGATTAGTGTCACTTGATTATAGTGTATAATTTCAAAAATCTGTTGCTGTATTCTGACTGATAATATTTTGTTGAGGATTTTTGCATCTAGGATCATCAAGGATATTGGCATGTAATTTTCAGTTTTTGTTGTGTCTTTCTCTGGCTTTGGTATAAGAGTTATGTTGGCCTCATAGAATGAGTTTGGGAGAGTAGCTTCTGTTTCAATTGTTTGGAATAGTTTGAGGAGAATTGGTATTAACTCCTCTTTAAAAGTTTGATAGGATTCACCTGTAATGCCATCCAGACCTGCAGTTGTTTTGTTGGAAGATTACTAATTACCACTTCAATCTCCTTGCTTGTTTTTGGTCTGTTCTGGTTTTTTTTTTTTTTTTTTTAATCTCTTCTTGGTTCAGTCTTGGCAGTTTGTATGTGTCTAGAAACTTATCCATATCTTCCAAATTTTCATATTTGTTGTCATACAGTTGTTTATTTTAGTCTCTAATGTTTCTTTGTGTTTCTGCAGTTTCAGTTGTAGTGTCTCCCTTTTTATTTCTGGTTTGTGTTATTTGAGTCTTTTCCTTTTTTTTTTTTGTTAACCTAGCTAGTGGTTTGTCTATTTTATTTATGTTCTTGAAAAACTAACTTTTTGTTTTCTTGTTCTTTTCTATTGTTTTTTTATGCATCTCTATTTCATTTGGTTCTGCTCTAATCTTAATTATTTCTTTTTGTCTACTAACCTAAGGTTTGGATTGTTGCTGTTTTTCAAGTTCTTTGAGGCATAGTGTTAGGTTGTTCATTTGAAATCTTTCCATTTCTTTGATGTAAGTATTTATTGCAATACATCTGCTTGTTAGTGCTGCTTTTGCTGTATCCCACAGGTTTTGGTATGATGTTTCTTAATTTTCATTAGTTTGTAGAAGTTTTTTGATTTCCTGTTTAATTTGTTCTTGGACCCATAGGTCATTCAGGAGCCTGTTAGTTAGTTTCCATGTATTTGTATAATTTCCAGAGTTTTGCTTATTATTAATTTCCAATTTTAGTCTACTGTGGTCTGTAAAGATACTTGGAATGATTTCACTTTTTTAAAATTGCTGATGATAGATTTGGACCTTATATGTGTTCTAACCTGGAGAATGTTCTATGAGCTGATGAAAAGAAAGTATATTCTTTAGTTTTGGGGTGAAATGTTCTGTATATATCTGCAAGGTCCAGTTGGTCTAATGTGTAGTTTATTTTTATTTCTTTATTTTTATTTTAAATTTATTAATATATTTTTTCCCATAATTTTATTTTGTCGATATACAATGTGGTTGATTATTGTGGCCCATTACCAAAACCTCCCTCCCTCCTCCCTCTACCCCTTCCCACCCAACAATGTCCTTTCTTGTTGCTTATCGTATCATCTTCAATGAAATGTAGTTGTTCTGTCTTCTCCCCCTTCCCCCCGGTTATTTTTTTTTTTGTGTGTGTGTGTGTGTGTGTGTGTGTGTGTGTGTGTGTGAATTTATTTATTTATTTTTAGCTCCCACCAATAAGTGAGAACATGTGGTATTTCTCTTTCTGTGACTGATTTGTTTTACTTAATATAATTCTCTCAAGGTCCATCCATGTTTTTGCAAATGGCAGTATTTCATTCGTTTTTATAGCTGAGTAGTATTCCATTGTGTAGATATACCACATTTTCCATATCCACTCATCCAATGATGGACATTTGGGCTGGTTCCAACTCCTGGCTATTGTAAAGAGTGCTGTGATGAACATTGCGGATCAGGTATACCTTCGACTTGATGATTTCCATTCCTCTGTGTTTATTCCCAGCAGTGGGATAGCTGGGTCGTACGGCAGATCTATCTGCAATTGTTTGAGGAACTTCCATACCATTTTCCATAGAGGCTGCACCATTTTGCAGTCCCACCAACAATGTATGAGAGTTCCTTTTTCTCTGCAACCTCGGCAGCATTTATCATTCAGAGTCTTTTGGATTTTAGCCATCCTAACTGGGGTGAGATGGTATCTCAGTGTAGTTTTGATTTACACTTCCCGGATGCTGAGTAATGTTCAGCATATTTTCATATGTCTGTTGGCCATTTGTATATCTTCCTTAGAGAATGCCTACTTAGCTCTTTTGCCCAGTTTTTAATTGGGTTGCTTGTTTTTTTCCTGCAAATTTGTTTGAGTTCCTTGTGTATTCTGGACATTAATCCTTCATCAGATGTATATTTTGTGAATATTTTCTCCCACTCTGTTTGTTGTCTTTTAACTCTGTTGTCTCTTTTGCTGTGCAGTGCAGACGTTCTTTAGTTTGACATAATCCCATTTGTTTATTTTTCCTATGGTTGCCAGTGGTTTTGGGGTCGTATTCATGAAGTCTGTGTCCAGTATTATTTGCTGAAGTGTTTCTCATATGTTTTGTTTAATAAGTTTTATTGTTTCAGGGTGTATATTTAAGTGTTTCATCCATTTTAAGTGGACTTTAGTGTATGATGAAAGGTGTGGGTCTAGTTTCATTCTCCTGCATATTGATATCCAGTTCTCTCAGCATCATTTGCTAAAGAGGCAGTCACTTCCCCAGGGTATAGGCTTGGTGTCCTTGTCAAAGATTAGATGGCTGTAGTTGTGTGGGTTGATTTCTGGATTCTCTATTCTATTCCATTGATCAGTGTGTCTGTTTTTATGCCAGTGCCATACTGTTTTTGTTATTATAGCTTTGCAGTATAGTTTAAAGTCAGGGAGTATTATGCCTCCAGCTGTAATTTTTTTTTTGCTCAGCATTGCTTTGGATATGTGTTGTCTTTTTTTATTCCATATAAATGTCTGCAGAGTTCTTTCCATTTCTGAAAAAATGTTATTGGAATCTTGACGAGGATTGCATTCAATTTGTATATCACTTTGGGTAGTATGGACATTTTCACTATGTTAATTCTTCCAATCCAAGAGCATGGGATATCTTTCCATCTTCTTGTATCCTCTCT
>NW_007736932.1:43278-44406 GCF_000696425.1 Galeopterus variegatus
GCATGTTCACTATTGGAGAATAGAAATGCTACTGATGTTTGTGTGTAGATTTTGTATCCTGCTACTGTGCTGAAATCATTTATCAACTGCAAGAGTTTTTTTTCTCCTTTTTAAAGGATATTTTTAAAAATTTTTTTTATTTTGTCAATATACAATGTGTTTGATTATTTTGGTCCATCACCGAACCCTCCCTCCCTCCTCCCTCTCCCCTCTCCCACCCAAGAATGTCATTTCTGTTTGTTTGTTTTAACACCTTCAAAAAAACTGTAGTTGTTGTATCTTCTTTCCCCCACTCGGTTTTTTTTTTCTTTGTGTGTGTGTGTGAGTGAATTTATTTATTTATTTTTAGCTCCCACTGATAAGTGAGAACATGTGGTATTTCTTTTTCTGTGCCTGACTCGTTTCACTTAATATTATTCTCTCAAGGTCCATCCATGTTGTTGCAAATGGCAGTATTTCATTCGTTTTTATAGCTGAGTACTATTCCATTGTGTAGATAAACCACATTTTTCGTATCCACTCATCCTATGATGGACATTTGGGTTGGTTCCAACTCTTGGCAATTGTAAAGAGTGCTGCAATGAACATTGGAGAACAGGCATACCTTTGACTTGATGATATCCATTCCTTTGGGTATATTCCCAGCAGTGGGATAGCTGGGTCATATGGTAGATCTAACTGCAATTGTTTGAGGAACCTCCATACCATTTTCCACAGAGGTCACACCATTTTGCAGTCCCACCAACAATGTATGAGAGTTCCTTTTTCTCCACAACCTCGGCAGCATTTATCGTTCAGAGTCTTTTGGATTTTAGCCATGCTAACTGCGGTGAGATGGTATCTCAGTGTAGTTTTGATATGCATTTCCTGGATGCTGAGTGATGTTGAGCATTTTTTCACATGTTTGTTGGCCATTTGTATATCTTCCTTAGAGAAGTGTCTATTTAGCTCTTTTTCCCTATTTTTTAATTGGATTACTTGTTTTTTTCTTGTAAAGTTGTTTGAGTTCCTTCTATATTCTGGATATTAATCCTTCATTGGATGTATATTTTGCAAATATTTTCTCTCACTCTCTTGGTTGTCTTTTAGCTCTGTTAATTGTTTCTTTTGCTGTGCAGAAGCTTTTTA
>NW_007736932.1:45314-46674 GCF_000696425.1 Galeopterus variegatus
TTTTTTTTTTTTTTTTTTTTTTTGGTCCGTGTTGCTTTGGCTATGCATGGTCTTTTTTTTTTCCATATAAATGTCTGGATAGTTCTTTCCATTTCTGAGAAAAATGTCATTGGAATTTTGATGGGGATTGCATTGAATTTGTATATCACTTTGGGTAGTATGGCCATTTTCACTATGTTGATTCTTCCAATCCAAGAGCATGGGATGTCTTTCCATCTTCTTGTATCCTCTCTAATTTCTCTCAGGAGTGTTTTGTAGTTCTCATTATAGAGATTTTTCACATCCTTGGTTAACTCAATTCCTAATTATTTTATTTTTTTGGTGGCTATTGTAAACGGGCAATCTTTCTTGATTTCTCTTTCTGCATGTTCACTTTTGGTGAGTGGAAGTGATAATGATTTTTGTGTGTTGATTTTGATCCTGGTACTGTGCTGAACTCATTTATTACCTCCAAGAGTTTTTTTGTAGAGGTTTTAGGCTGTTCGATATATAGGATCATGTCATCTGCAAAGAGGGACAGTTTGACTTCATCTTTTCCAATCTGGATGCAATTTATTTCCTTCTCTTCTCTGATTGCTCTGGCTAGTATTTCCAACACTATGTTGAATAGGAGTGGTGAGAGTGGGCATCCTTGTCTGGTTCCTGTTCTTAAAGGAAAAGCTTTCAGCTTTTCCCCGTTCAGGATGGTATTGGCAGTGGGTTTATCAAATATGGCTCTAATTATGTTGAGACACTTTCCGTCTATACCTAACTTATAGAGGTTCTTTGTCATGAATGAGTGTGGAATTTTATCAAATGCTTTTTCAGCATTAATAGAGATGATCATATTTTCCTTGTCTTTGATTTTATTAATACGGTGTATCACATTTATTGATTTGCGTATGTTGAACCAACCTTGCATGCCTGGGATGAATCCCACTTGATCGTGGTGAATAATTTTACATATGTGTTGTTGTGTTCTGTTTGCTAGTATTTTATTGAGGATTTTTGCATCTATATTCATCAAGGATATCGGCCTGTAGTTTTCTTTCTTGGTTATATGTTTACCTGGTTTTGGTATCAAGATGATGTTTCCTTCATAGAATGTGTTTGGGAGAATTGCCTCTGTTTCAATCTTTTGGAATAGTTTGTAAAGAATTGGTGTTAATTCCTCTTTCAATGTTTGGTAAAATTCTCCTGTGAATCCATCTGGTCCAGGGCTTTTCTTTGTTGGGAGCTTTCTGATTACAGCTTCAATCTCCTTTATTGTTCTTGGTCTGTTACCATTTTCTATGTCTTCATGGCTCATTTTTGGGAGCTTGTGTGTGTCCAGAAATTTATCCATTTCCTCCAGATTTTCATCCTTGTTGGCGTATAGTTT
>NW_007736932.1:48356-49264 GCF_000696425.1 Galeopterus variegatus
GGGTTGTAGATAGTGTTTTTGTTTGTTTGCTTTCTTTTCATGATTGTCATTTTTTTTATACTAGTGGGTTTTGATTTTACTTGGGTTTTTATGGCAGTGGTAGTTAATTTTCCGGAACCCATCCCATTACTCCCTTGAGAATTTCTTGTAAGGGTGGTTGTGTGACGGTGAACTCCCACAGTTTTTGTTTGTCTGAGAAATATACTATTTGCCCTTCATTTCAGAAGGACAGCCTTGCAGGGTAGAGTATTCTTGGTTGGCCATCTTAGTCTTTTAGTATTTTGAATATATCATCCCATTCCTTTCTAGCTTTAGGGCTTATGATGAGAAGTCTGACGTTAGCCTGATTGGGGCTCCCTTATAGGTGATTTGACGCTTCTCTCTTGCAGGTTTTAAGATTCTCTCTTTGTCTTTGAGTTTTTCCAATCTGACTGTAACATGTCTTGGAGCAGACATTTTTGAGTTGAATATTTTTGGAGATCGTTGAGCTTTCTGGATCTGAAGATCTGTGATTTTTTCTATACCTGGGAAGTTTTCTGCCACTATTTTGTTGAATATGTTTTCAATGCAATCTCCTTTTTTCTCCCCTTCTGGAATAACCATGACTTGGATATTTGACCTCTTAAGGTTGTCTGATATCTCTCTCAGATTTTCTTCAATGCCTTTGATTCTTTTTTCTTTTTTTTTGTATGCTTGTGTTATTTCAAGCAGCCCATCTTCAAGTTCAGAGATTCTCTCTTCAACTTCCACAAGCCTGTTGGTTAAACTCTCCATTGTGTTTTTTATTTCACTGAATAACTTCTTCAGTTCAGCAAGTTCTGCTACATTTTTTTTCAGGGCATTGATTTCCTTGCACATTTCCTCTTTTAGGTCCTGTATACTTTTCCTGGTTTCATCATGATGTCTAG
>NW_007736932.1:50203-52126 GCF_000696425.1 Galeopterus variegatus
TTTCTTTAGAATTATCACTCGAAATTCCTTGTCAGTCATTTCAAGGGCTTCTTGTTCTATAGGATCTAGAAATTGAGATTTATTATCTTTTTTGGTGGTGTACTTTCTTGATTTTTCATATTTCTCATATCTTTTCTTTGATGTTTACTCATTGTGGCAGGGGGTTTCACAGTCCACGGGTTTGACACTATTGACTGACTAAGATGTTGCTGTGGTTGCCAATTTGGTATGGCTACCTCAGTGACTCCCTGTTCCGTGGGCTCTGGCTGGGGTGCTGGGATGCACCCATGGACTGCAGAGCATGTGGTCTGTGTAGAGCTTCCCATTCCCCTGCAGGATGACTCTCTGCTCTGTGCGTGCTAGGGCAGGCTTGGGATGGAGCCGGTTGGCGGTGGTGAAGCCTACCTGCTGCTTGATCTCGTGGCGGCGCCCCCCCCCACAGTGTGTGTGGACTCTATGGAGCTTCTATCTTTCTTGCTGGATGACTCCGTACTCTGTACACATTGGGCCAGGCTGCTGGATTGCGTGGCAGGAGCGTGGAACCCGTGGAGTTCCCATCGCCCCTGCCATACATCTCCCCGCTCTGTGTGCACTGGGCTGGGCTGGGAATGAAGCCGGGTGGCGGTGGTGAAGCCTACCTGTTGGATCACAAAATGCCGGCCCCGCAGGGTGGTCTCTGCAGAGCTTCTGCCTCTCCCGCTGGATGTCTCTCTGTGTCAGCCATGGGTTGATTCACTTCCAGCTCCAGGGACGCGTGGGTGGGGGCTGGGGTCAGAAGCCGCAGTCACCGCTGCAGCCTGGGGTGACACACGCTGGCTCAGGCCTCCATGTTTCCACGTCTGTGGCTGCGGCTGTGGCTGTGGCTGCGACACAGGCCGTGGTGCACTGGTGGATCACGCGCGTGGGTTGGGAGAAGATTCCCGTTTCTCAGCAGGGTAAAGACACCGTTTCGAGGCCATTCCTTTGTGCTGATTCTGCAACAGCTGCATCTGGCGCAGGCCTCAGGCTGCTTCTACTCATGGCAGAAAAGCGGCAGGCAGCTCTCCTCTTTTGCTATCTTGACCCCCAGGTGTGTAGTTTAAATCCAGTGTCTCTTTGTTGATTTGCTGCCTGGAAGATCTGTCCCATACTGAGAGAGGTGTGTTCATGTTACCCACTCACCCACTCTTAATGCATTAGGGCCTATTTTTTTCTTTAGGTCTAAGAATGTTCGCTTTATATATCTGGGCACTCCAGTATTGAGTGCATATATATTTTTGATTGTTATGTCTTCTAGGTGGATAGATCCTTTTATCATTGTATAGTGGCCTTCTTTGTCTCCTTCTGTGTTTCTTTGTTTAAAGTCTATTTTATCCAGTATAAGAATAGCTACTCCTCCTTGTTTTTGGGTTCCATTTGCATGCTGTATCTTTTCCCATCCCTTTATGTTTTGTCTACGTGTGTCTCTATATGTGAGATTGGTCTCTTGCAAACAGCATATACTTGGGTCTCGGTTTTTAACCCAAGCATTCAATCAGTGCCTTTTGAATGGGGAGTTTAATCCATTCATATTTAGGGTGATTACTGACAGATACTCTTTAATTCCTGTCATTTAATTGCTTTTTGTTTAGATGTTTTAAATATGTATTGATCTTTACTTCCCCTTGTGTTTCTCTTCTTCAATGTTAGTTGGATATTTGAGTGGCATGATTTAGCTTCTTGCTCTTTCTCACTGGCATTTTTGTTTTAACAGCAGGTTTTGCACTTTCTTGTGTGATAGTGACATTCATTATTCAGATTCCAGATGAAGGACTCCCTTGAGAATTTCTTGCAGGGCTGGTCTTGTAGTGGTGAACTCCCACAAGTTTTGTTTGTCTTGGAAATATGCTATTTCTTCCTCATTTCTGAAGGAGAGCCTTGCTTGGTAAAGAATTCCCTGGCTGG
>NW_007736932.1:53830-55933 GCF_000696425.1 Galeopterus variegatus
TGGATCCCAGTGCCACAATGGTCTGGTTGGTCCTGGCTTGCTTCAGAGTTTGCTGGGCTGTATGCACTTCTTTTCCCCCAGGGGCCTTTGACTGAGCCCTGGTGCCACATGGGTCTTGGCTCACCTTGGTGGCTGCTGGGCTGTGTGCACTTCCCTCTGGGCCTTAGACTGTATCTCTGAAAATGTGTCAAGTATATTTTTACAAGTGACAAAAATGAGAACATTTCAATAGGAATTTTCCGCTAGAATTTATATTCTTAGAATTGAAAATTTCAGAGCAGCGGTCACCAGATTTTTTTGGATCAAGCTGTAATAATATTCTCTCTTTAGGAATAGACAATTTTTTGGACTTGGTATGTTTTTCTGCAGAAGTCTCATGATATTTCTCCATTGCCTTGCAAATTAGTGACTGCTGGATCAATGGTCCTGTGAACTTGTTTTGATATCTGATGAATATTCAATTTTGAAATAGCCATAAATTTGAGAATTCCAGATAAAACCTCTTTGCAAGATATGAGTGAATACAGAATGTCATTTCATTAAATAACTGACATTTTTAGCATCATAAATTATTATGTCAAATAACATTTTTAATTCAGGGGATGGAAATTTGTCCAATTATAAAATTTTCTACTTGTATCTGTTAAAGATTCTCTTATAATTTTTTTTTTTTTNGTTTCTGTGGACTGAGCCCCTGGTGCTGTGCAGGTCTCAGCTCACCTAGCTGCCTGCTGGGCTTTGTGTGCTTCACTTGCCTGCCAGGCCCTTAGACTGGATCCGGGTGCCACAGGGATCTTGGCTCAGCTCTGCAGCTGCTGGGCCATGTGCACTTCCCTTCCCCCCAGGGCCTTAGAGTGGATCCCAGTGCCACAATGGTCTGGTTGGTCCTGGCTTGCTTCAGAGTTTGCTGGGCTGTNGGAGCGCCGCCGCACTTCCCAAGCGGCGCACTATCCAGTGTGCCACCGGGCCGGCCCGAAAGATTCTCTTATAATTTGATGCTGTAAACATTGGGTGTTTTAAATAAAAACACATATTCTTGCCATGTTCTTTAATTTAATCTTGATAATTATGTTTCCAATTCTGAAAAGGCAGTGCTATGTCCTATAGCAATCAGAGACCTGGAATCATATGAAACAGGATTGAACCCTGGCTCCAACACTTACTACCACTACTTCATATTCCCTCACCTCAATTTGCCCACCTGTGAAGCACATATTAAAAAACAGTTCTAGGACTCTCTGGAAGATCAGCCATTATAATATTAGGTATATATTATGTATATTTATGTTACACATATATATGTCCATATATATACAGATATAAGTAAATATAGAGAAATAATAATATTATAGACATGAATATAGTTAGCCTAAATTGATTACTCAGTGCACTATAACTTTTGTTAATTGTTGTCATATCTTAAAATAAAAATAAAATCTGGCAATATAGTTAAATCTTTTTTCAAAAAATAAGCTTTTCAGGCCAGCCCCATGGTGCACTCGGGAGATTGCGGCACTTGGGAGCGCAGCGGCGCTCCCGCCGCGGGTTCGTATCCTATATAAGGATGGCCAGTGTGCTCACTGGCTTAGCGTGGTGTGGGCGACACCAAGCCAAGGGTTGCGATCCCCTTACTGGTCACAAAAAAGACAAAAATTCCCCCCAAAACAAAAAAAACATTAGGCATTTCTTATTTTTATTTTTATTTATTTATTTTTTGAATTGTACATTTTTTATTGGTTATGAATATACATGAGATACAAAGCTGACTGTCACCACTCATGCCTAAGATGTGATTGCCACATGCCCATTAGCAAAGATTGTGATAATACCCCACGTTCCCCACTCATTTATCCTCTTAATTATCCCCCACCTCCATCCACATCCCCCTCTTCCCACTCCACTTTGTATCCCTAGGTATGTCCTCTCCCTCTGCAAGTCCAAGTGACCACTGTGGTCTTTCTGGCCTTCCTTCTCTCTCTCTTACCTCCCACTTATGAGTGAGCACGTGTGGTATTTATCCCTCTGTGCTTTGCTTATTTCATTTAACGTAAGTTTCTCCAAGCTCATCCATGTTGTTGCAAATGGGAGAATTTCATTCTTTTT
>NW_007736932.1:57750-58778 GCF_000696425.1 Galeopterus variegatus
AGTGAAATGACAACCTACAGAGAGGGAGAAAATTTTTGCTAACTATGCATCTGACAAGGGACTAATATCCATAATATACAAAGAACTCAAGCAATTACACAGTTCAAAAACAAATAACCCAGTTAAAAAATGGGCAATGGAGCTGAATAGACATTTTTCAAAGGAAGACATACAAGTGGCAAAGAGGTACAGGATAGTTAACTCTTTATTCAAAATCGTTTAAAGATATATAGCATATCATACCCATTTAAATATTTTATGTATTTTTCTGCCAGAAATTAACATATTTTTCAATAAATAACTATTCTCTTTTTTTGTAGGGGTTGTGATATTTTTTATTCAATATTGTTTGGAAGTAATATATTCAGTATTATTTAGTATCTAAATTTTATATACACTCTAGTGCACACAAAAATAAAGTATTTGCCTTTACAGTAGATTTTATATATACAGTGTAAACAAAATTTTAGTGAGATTGGTGCTATGGAAACAAAAGTGAAAACTTAGGTCAAAACACCAGGGAGGATACAGTGTTTTTCTAAACTGGGTTTGTATGCTGTGTGATGGGGCAGGGAGAACAGCCTTTAAGTAAANCAATGTGAAAATTTGTTTAGTGAATGTGTGAGCTCTTTTAAGAAAAATTGATGGACATTTTTTTCTAATCTATGTTGTTCCTTTATTAAAAAAATTAACTATTATTTTAATTATAACTTTTTATTTGAACTTCCTTTTAAATTATTTGAGACTTCCATGTACTGCTGGTTTAATTTCCTTGATTTCTATTAAAATTGTAAGTCTCCATGATACATAAAAATTTACTCCTTAATTTAGCTGCATTTTGAGTTAAGATGTCATATTATGTTTTAGCAGTTAAACGTTTTCTCCATTCCTAGTAACTTAAGTTTTCAACTGCAATTAACATTTTGACATTGTACTTATAATTTCATATCCTTTCAGAAAAGTGCCTTTCTCAACTTTAAATTAATATTTAGTCTTTATAATCTGTGATTCTTTTAATTTAAAATTTT
>NW_007736933.1:0-26954 GCF_000696425.1 Galeopterus variegatus
CTGTCCTGGCCCCTTGGTCACAGGCAGCAGTGGGAGCGGTGGGAGAGGTGGGAGAGCTGTGGGCAGCACGCTGTGAGGCAGGAGCCAGGATGCCCAGGGCTAGAGCCTGAGCCCTGGGTGCCACTACTGGGATGCAGAGGGGAGAAGAGAGTAGGTGAGGTGTCAGGATCATGCAAAGTATGGTGGACATTTAGGTTTGAGATGGCCATTAGGAAGTCCCAGGAGAGAATCAGGAAGGAGGTCAGGCCTGGAGACATCAGTCTAGAGGTCCGGGACATGAAGATGGTTTTGGAGCCTCATACAAGACCCCTTCAAGAAGGGAGAAACTGTGCAGTCTGGATGCTGTCACTCATGGCAGCCCCTCCCTGCTCCTGATTCTGCCCCTGACATTGTTGGTCTCCAAGCCCTGCTGGTTGTAGCCCCACAGCCCCCATCTCATCTCCCCTTCCTGGCCCATTGCTTGGGTACGGTGTGGGCAGTCAGGACCTCCCCTCTGTATCAGGTGGTCAGTCAACTTTTTCCTGTCTGCAGGCCCCAGGCTCAGGAGTCCAGTTATGAAAATTTGAGTCAGATGAACCCCCAGCGCCGACCGGCCACTGCGTGTTCCCCGTTAGGCACCCCTCGGCCACCAGCATCCATTTGTGCGCTGTGAGGAATGAAGACTGGGGTGAGGCTCCTATGGCCCTTCTTGTTCTTGAGCACCTTGGCAGCCCCTATCCAGGCAACACCCAAGGGCGTCGGACCTTGCTCACAGAGGTTCAGCTGGTCTCCTACATGGACATCTGTCTCGGGGCCCCATGATACTTATGCCAGTGGGGCCGCAGTTTGAAAGAAGGTGCATGTACATGTAGGTATGCACATGTGAGCCTCAGCCAGAAACTTCTGAAAATTCCCCTCACCCTTCCTTATCTAGAACACCATAGTCAAGCAGACAAGAAACTGGTCAGAGGGTCTGGAGGCCCAGCTTCCATTCTACTCTGACACCAACTTGCTGTATGGACTGGGACACTTTCTTCACATCTCTGGGTCTCAGTTCACCCACTGTTGAATATGGACAATAACATTCTTCTCTCCTGGCTGGTAGGACTATGAAGATCTCAGAAAACAACAGATGGGAAGGGGCTTTGGAAAATACAAAGACATCTGCAAGATGTGTGACCTTTGGATGTACAGAGTCCTTGGATAAGTGTGGCACCCATATCAACCTTGCGGAGAACAGGTTATAGAGAGCAAGCCTGGGGCTGGGGGTGTGCAGACCTGCGATCAGAGGAACATCAAATCCTGGAAACTCAGCAATGCAGAGAGGCCTGGAGTCCTGCCTCCTGGGTCTCCACTGTGACTGTTCCACCCCTCTGCTCACTTCTCAGCACATTGGCTGCTCCACACTGCCTTGAGCTGGGACTCCTGAGAAAAGGAAACCAAACACCCATCATCTCAAAGAATCTACAAACCACTGCCTAAAGGACTGAAAACTGGGAGACCTGAGGGGAAGACTGGGCTGCAGGGTCCTCAAGGGTAAAGCAGCGACAGCTGTGACCACTTTGCATGACCTACATCTTCCCAGGATGTGCAAAGTCCAAAAGCACTGGCAATTTCAGCCCATTTGCCCAAGTCTAGGCAGGCTGACTTTGGGGATGCTGCCTTCCCAATTTATACTTCAGTGTGAATGTGTTGATCATATTAGCTCCTGGGAGAGAAGGGGTGCCTGGGACCCTGGTGGGCTGGCAAGAGATAAGGGGATACAGGATAGGGAACTAAAGAGGCTATGATGCTTTTCTGGGGAGATGGCCCAAAGGTTGAGAGATCTTCTCAAGTTACTAAGCAGGACAGTACGTTAAAAGGCTTCTCTCCTTGCCAGAGCCTTCTCCAGGGCACGTTTGTGATGGCAGCTCATGGTTGACTTGGGATCCAATCAGAAGCCTGTCTGAGCTGTTAAGAGGTCAGAGGAGTTGGCAATTGTACCTCCTTGTACAGGGATACTCCTGGACACCTTCCTGGAGAGTCCTGTCACCAAGGAAGAAGTTAAGGACATAGGAGTAATGTGTGTTGGAACATCTGCTTGGTCTTTCAGGCCAGTGGCACAGCCAAGAAAAAATGTGATATGAATTATTCCTTATGTGTCTGCTTTATGCTAGGAATTGGGCAAGCTGTTCAGGTATACAAACATGAATAAGGCATGTGTGTCAGTCAGGGTGGGCTAGGCTGTGCTATGATAACAAGCCCCAAATCAAAGCTACATGCCCATCACAGATCAGCAAGGTGGTCTTTGCTTATTGTTGTTACTTGGGACCCAGCTCCCAGGGATCCACCATCTCTAATGTTGTGGATTTCTGGGTTGGAGGTAAAAAAAAGCTCTGGAGGGCCTTCCACTTGTGCTCATAGTTCACTGGCCAGAAGAAGTAGCTAGGGGCTCTGTGGGAGCACATAAAATGGGTAAGTGACCCTGTTTTGGGAAGGCTTCCTGGAGGAGGGGAGGACACATGGAGATGCTGCAACATTGGCCGTGCAAACGGGGGAAGCCATGGCAGAGAATGGAGGTTGGGAGGCAAAATAAGGGCATTCTGAGCAGAAGGGACAGTCTGAGCAAAGACCCTTTGTTTTGGACACAGCATGATGTTTAAGCAGTAGTAAGTTCCAGGGTTTAGGACCCCAGACCTTGTCCTCCACAGCCTATCCCAAGTCCTGTCTGCTTGTGATCTCAAAGGGCCCCCAGAGCTGAAGATTTCCCAGGAGAGTCCTCGTGGAGACATTGGCCCCACACTTTCACCAGAAGCAGCTGTGACCTGAAGGTTGAGGAGGAGGGAGGGGGTGGGGTAAGGGAAACTAAGGACACAGAGGAAGGGAAAGTGGAGGTAGTAGAATGAGGGCCCTTAAGAAATATTGAGGAAGCAGCAGAAGGAAAGTCAAACAGGGAAGGCTGGGAGATTGCAAGGGAAATCTGGCCTAAGCTACAAATTTAAGGGTATATTAAAACATGGTGTCCAGGCCAGAGTCCATTTTGGTTTACTATGACCAGGAAGGTGGGTCTCTTTCCTAAGAAGGTTTAGGCAAACGAAGACCAGGAGGAAAGAGGTCTGTCTTCAGAAGAAAAGCAATTTTTGGAAGATCTGAGCTCCTTCATCATTAGATGAAGACCTTTTCTGAGTTGCCTCATGGCAGCACGGACCACCTCCAAGTGGTGTTTCTTTAGGGGAGTGTCCCTACAAAAATGCCTACTGGTCTGGAGATGATGAACTTGATTCCTACTCTAAAAGGAGGTGGGACAATGTGCCACTTTCCCACCCTTCAGTCTCATGGCTCTATCTGGAAAAAGAAGCCACACCCAGACAAGGATGGGGAGGCACACCCCACACTTAAAAGGTCCTGTCCCTGGGGAATCCCAAACTGATGTTAAACCCAAATTGAATGTGCAGCCCTCCTACCACACCTTGGCACATTCAAGGTGTCTTACAAATGTTAATGAAATTAACACTAAAGAGGAACTGCCTGGCTTCCCAATGCTGAAGGTGGATTTCTCCAACAGAACTTGACCAAGCTCAGGTTACACTGGCCTCCAGATAGCTCTCCCCTCCCAGAGGCACCCCCAGCCCCCACCCCATCACAACTCAGGCTGGGAGCCTCTGTGCAATTTTATGGTTCTCTTCCTACCAAAGTTGAGGTGACATGACAGACCTGAGGGAGGCTCTCTTGACTTCTCTGGGATTACCAGGTGGCCTCCTGTCTATGCCAATTCTTAAATGCCCAAGTTATAAATTCTCTTTGAAATTAGAGGCCTCACCCATTATAATGAAACAGAATATTCTACCCATTACAAGCTTTCTAATTTAAAACTTTTCTTAGTGTGGTTTATGTATGAAAAGACCAACCAACTTGCCAAAAGCAACAAGACAGACCTGCCATGTTGTAAATTAAATTTGAACCTAGTTTATTTGCAGAATTTTACTTAACCCATTCTCATTTTTTCCTATTTCTCACCATTATATAAAAACTCATACTTTACACAAGTACATAAAATGCTGAATATTGCACATTTAATGACCAAAATAAAGTTGTGGTTTTTAAAGTGCACACTAGACATGTAGGAAGGAAGAATTGAACACACTTAAAAAGTGTTTGTCTCCACATAAGTCATTTTAAACCATTTGAAAGAATAAATTCTAACTCTCAATGCTCAATGAAAGATATCTGTACATTAAAAAATAAGTACAATAAGTACAATAAAAATAACACTTCTTCGTGATTTCATTATCTCAAAATAGGATTAGTAGTTTAATTTTCAAGTTATTGTCATCAGGAAGCAGGAACCCATCCAGAGTGAAAGAAATTTCAAACACAGCTGCTGCAGGACACATGAGGCCTGAGGCAGCCTAGAACCCAGAGTATGCTCACGGACTAGAACAAAGTCAGCACTAGTGCCTGGCTGTAAGGCGGTAACTGTCCCCAGCATGCAAATGGAAGAGCACAGAAGGGAACACTTTTTTAAAAAGCGACACGTGCTTATTTCCCAACATCGTATTCTCCATTTTGCTTAATAAGACAAAGTTAACTGACCAGAAAAACAATCAGCTACTACCTCAAAATAAGATGTAAGTTGGCCCAAAATGAAGAGCAGACAGTAGTAAAGGATCGAGTGCAAAGTGCCTTATTGTTAGGCCCATCCTGCAGATACGGCATGAGACTAGTCTTCAGCAGCAACATATTAAATTGAGGTCTGGAATTTGAAATCGCCACTAGTTTAATATGCCAACCACAAGTCACAGCTACTGAAAGCCAGTGCCACCCAAGTGTCCACACTGGTGTGACTGTCATCCCAAGCCAGGGACAGCATAAGGCAAGTGAGGCACCAAGGGCACAGGATGTGACAAGCACCCTCTCTTGGCACCTGCAAGCATATGCCTGCTTGAATGTGTGCCCTAGGCATCTCACTCATCTCGCCATAGTCCTGGCCTGCTCAGCCTGGGCACATCCCTTTTAGGATAACATGGATTAAAAGTGCAGCCCTGTTGGACATGTGGTGGAAGAGGACTAACTGCAGACATTGGGGCATTTAGCCTGAAGAGGACTAAGTGGTGGGGAAGCCGGTGGGGGCAGGAAGTGACGAGAGCTAAGAATATCTGAAGATGTGTCATGAGGGGGTAGGAGAGCAGCCCAGCCTGGACTGCTGCAGGCAGAACCACAACCAATAGGCAGAGCTGCCAGGAGGAGCTCAGCTCGGTGTGAGCATAACTACAGATAGAGCCCGCCAGTGGCAGCCTGGAATTGCCAGCAGGGGCTGAACTACCAGTCACTGGACGGGGCAGAGGAGAGGCTGGAGGATCCCTGCCGAGGGAAAGGTGGACTAGATGACTTTTAATGCCCCTTCTGGCTTTAAAAGTCCATGATTCTAGGACATTTGCTGCCTGTTCCAGAATGATTTTAGGAATAGAAACCCAATGAAAGACTGTATTATTCAAAAGGAAGAAGAGCGTAAACACTATTGACTTGTACAACATGGACACACTGATTTGGGCTGTCACTTGAATGAAGGTAGTTAGGCTGGTCTGTGGGTTTCCGTTTTCTGGACTAGCCTTCCCCCAACCTCAAAGAACTGAGAGACCAGGCACAACCCCAGGAAGGTAGAGGTGGCCAAGCCAACCAAATGCTCATGAAACTAAGAAGCGAGTCATGCTTTGGAGCTGAGGTCAGGAGTGTGTAGCAGCTTGGAGACCAGGTACGGGCGAGTCCTGGCTCCACCGGCTACTGCTACACTGTGCAGACATATCCAGCAGGACCTCTACCATTTAACATCCTGTGCCTTCCAGCTTTCTGACCTTCACTTGTTCTAGTTAGGCGGTGGAGCGGGGAGATGGGGAACCAAGTCTGCTTCTGTGACCCATCTGTGCATTGTAGGGTGGGAAGTGATGAATGGAGAAGCAAAAAGGCACTTTCCATTGAGACCAGAACGCTGCCTCCTCCTGCTCCCAGGAAGCTGCTGGACAGCCTTATCAGAGCCAGATACCACTGTGCAGGATGGGCCAGAGTGTGCAGCAGTTCACCTTCCACACTGCTCGGCCCACAAGGCAGGCCTTGGCCTTGCTGGATCCCAATATCGACATGCAGCACCCATCCCTTTCTCTGAAACTGCAGCCCCGCGCTTTCTGGAGGCCAACAGTTTTTTCAAGCAAAGGCTTGTTACTCCTACAAGTCAAGGGCAGGTTTGTCCATCTGCTACCCTTCTCTCCCAGGGGGCCACAGCAGTGTTGTCATGATCTCAACTATCTCAGTATCTTTAAAGCTTTAGCTTCTTGCAGGAACCTAGGAGATGAGTAAACCTTTAATGTTAAGCCTGAAGGAGTTAAAGAGGAAGCACTTTTCCTGACCGTCTCTGGTAATCAGGTTACAGTGTCAAATAAATGAGATGACATCAGGCATAAATGTCTACATCAATTTTAACTGAATACAAGACTGCGGGATAGCCCTGTAATTCAGATTCTTATCAATGATAACCAAAGATTGATTTTATTTTTCATAATTTTTACAGACTAAATAAATTATAAATATTATAAACTTCTAAAATTAACAAATCATAATTTTCTTTAAAATGTACATACTGTCACTCAAAAATTTCACATTCTAGGATATCGATAATTACATCCTCCTCAAAGAAAACAGCACACAAAATATTTCCTGTCATAAAGTCAGTGCTGCCAAATCAGTCAATTAAACTGTCCACAGCTTCTAAAATTTTCTTATACACAAGATGAGAAGATGACTGATTTTGAAAGTGGAGAGAAGCAAATACAAGGCATTCTGAGACACGTCCCTCTGAGATGGACACTTTGTGGCCTGCAAAACTCACACTGAACACGGATGTTCTTTATCAGAGCTCCAAAGCAGTTCAGTGAGGCAGAACTCTTCTGTCCAACTAAAAAAGTTCAAAATAAAGCTCTCCTACAAACTTCCCAATGTTGGAAGCACTCCAAAAGGATGTTTGAGAAGCAGTTATCACTCTGGTAATGGTATCTCTTTCCCTCTACTAAAGGCTCTTAGTGGCTGTTTAGACATTTTTAGGTAAATACTCTTGGACTACAGACAACCTTCAGACAAAGACACATTATGTAAGGTAGACAAAACCCATTTTGAGCCAACAGAATTATAAATATGATGACAGAAGTCAAATTGCTAATTCCTGGGGGAAATAACATGAGCAAGAAGATGAAAACAGAACAAGGCAATGTCACAGACAGGCTTTGGTAATGAATGAACTGTTAGCAACAACAGAAGGCATGTGGCCACTGAGAAAAAGCCAAATTTCTGTAATTCTCCTGACCTGACCCAGTTTCCGTGGACAAGTGTTTCGGCAGGTCCGCTAGCTTCATTCAATTTTAAATATGGAGTGAAGAAACAAGCAGAGAATAGAGAACCAAATCTTTAGGCTGTCATCTCTCTCTACGGTGGGGCCTTCAGAGACCAAACTCGGTGTCTATGAAGAGTTGCAAACCGAAATGTCGAAGGGGCAGAGTAAGTGATGTGAGGGATGGCTGGGGGTAGAACCCGAGGGTCTGTAGGGATTCTGGTGACTGCAGAGTCAGCCCTGACTGCACTCCCCGCAACGTGAACCAAACAAAATACATCTGTGCACAGCATGCTCATCACAGACTGCCAGCGTGCCACCGATTCAGACAGGTAGCTCCTTTATGAGGACTCATGCTGGATGGAGATGGACTCGTCACAATCTCTGCTGTGCACTAGAGTCAGGATCACATGACTCACTTCATTCCGCATTTTTAATCTCCCTTCTGAGAAAAATAACATAATACTTTTAAGCTGATCTTATTTCCCCGCATTTGACAAATGTCGAAATTTTTCAAGTTGACATTTTTACTTGGAGGAACACAAACAGGGGTGAAAGCAAGGGTTCTCCGTGACTCTTAAAACAGTCAGACCTGGCACAGGAGTCTTGACATTTAACTAAAACAGGGGAGGCAAAAGTTGAGACATACAAAGTACCCCATCTGGAGGTCCTGTGACAGGACATTCAGCAACTGTGGGTGGCTCTGTACCCAACTGGAACTTAGCAAGTTTCTCTTGAGGATAGAACATAAAAGCTAAAAAGGAAGTTTTAAGAGCTAAGAAACACACACGCACACACACACACAGAAGTTTTAAGAGCTAAGAAACACACACACACACACACACACACACAGAATTATCAAATGCCTCCTGACTTGCATCTCAGTCAATTGCCTACTCCGTGGCTGAACTGAGCTCTGCAGCAAAATCAAGTATAGTTCCTCATGCAACAGCAAAGTTACATGTAAACATAAACGGCACCGGGGTTCCAAGAGCCTCAGCGGGACTATCGTATGTTGTCCAAATAATGCACTTCTGGGTAGAGAGAGTTAATGAGAAGAGCCAGGAAGCTTTTCCCATCTTGGAGGCAATGGCCAGGATGTTTTATAAATTGGGCAGCTTGCAATATCTGATCCTGGTATTCAACATACTGCTTATTTGATGTCATGGATTCAAGAGTGTTCAGAGCCTAAAAGACACGGAAAAAGAGAAGGTTAACTCCATAGATGCACATACCTTGATTAACACAGCACATCTAACATTATTATCTGGTCCAACGGTGAGCCTCAAGGGAAGCAAGCACACAGAACTAGAAGTAGGAGTCTGGAAGCAGGCACTGATGAACCACAACCCAAAGGAGTCCAGCAACCCAGCTTCTCTGTAGCCTTCCACATTACATCCAGTCTTTCCTCTTCTTGACTCCAGCTATTTCCCAATCCTTCCTTGCCAAGAGTCACTGCTGTGGAGGCTGGTCTTACTGCTGGACTCCTGATCTGCCGTGCCCATTTCTGAGCCTGCCTTGGTCTTCTTCTCCCCTGTCCCACCTGTGGGGTCCTCTCCACCAATCATCTGCTCCCTCTCTTCCTAAAGTCCAACTGGAAATCACAGGCACCAGCTGCATTTCCATGACACCTGTTTGACTTGCTATTGGGTTTGTTCTTATGTTACAAAATAATGTCATATTAAAGTGTCTAACTAAATGGAATTCTGAAGAAACCAGTTGCTACGTGCTGCTGAGTGTAAACAACAAGGTCAACAAGCATAAAGCACAGACCAAGTTCCTTCTGATTCCATCTGACAAATGGCACAGAATCGATGGAAGAAAACGTTCCCATACCCCTCTTCTGAGGAATAAATAAAAGTATTATTTGATTCCATAATTTTAATTTTTCCTCCCTTCATAGTAGGAGAAAAGAAGGAGAAGAGACTGTATATGGAGGGGAAAAAAAAATCAGAACAGTAGTTCTTGGGGGTAGGGATTTTGTTACCAACTGCACGAGCTCATCTACTCCAAGGATTCTGAACACATTCCCCTCCCCACTGGGGCAGACCCACCACACCCTCCCTTTCCATTTATGGGAACCAATGCAATGGAGAATATATATTAAAAGATGGAATTTGCTTAGTTCCGAAAACAAGGAAGAAGTAGTTTTTTGAGGATGGTAAATGAACTGGAAGCCTAGAAATAAATTACCAGGCATGCTATAGATATAAGTCTTAGAGTTAAAAATAAATAACTTAAGGGATTTTGGTACCAAATTAAGAGCTCTGTGAACAGAATTTAATCTAAGAACATGAATCAATGGAGACAGTACTCCCATGAACCATGGTGTCCCTCTGTCTCTCTCCCCTCCCTTTCTTTTGTTTAAATTTAGTCCCCCAAATGGCCCACTTTGACAGTTTGCCTAAGACTAATCATTTTATAAAAAGATGACATTTTTCAAGTCTGAAAATTCTGATGACAAGTTTGCATAAGACATACAGGGAGTCATCACTGTAAGTCTAAAGAAGTACAGGCAAAGAGAGGCAGGGCATGGGTGAGCTGTGACCACAGCTAAACGCATTGAACACCTCTCCAGTATTTCCTGCAATGCATCTCACGGACTTCACAACCTGCCCTTGGAAGACTCATCTGCCCACCCAAGATGTTTCCTGTAAGACAACAGGGATTCAAACAGCAGTTGTCTAGTCAGTGAGTGACAAGTATCAGGTATTTTATAAACTGAGATCCCTGTGAAGAACCTGCCAATCAAACCATCTGATCCTTGCTCTTAATAACCAAGACCTCACATGGCACGTGGCTGGCTTAGACATTACAAAGCTGCATGAGAAGAGGAGCTGTGGGGTCTAAGTTCTTACCACTTGACAGAGACACTCCCGTGGAGTGGCAGGTGGGGAAGCCTGGAGCCACACTGGCCAATTTGCGGGCTCCCAGCCCCCAAGTTACTAGCTGTGTGATTTGGGACAAATTACTTAGTCTCTCTCTGTCTCTGTTTCCTCATCCATGAAACCAGGATAATAACAACCCTGTAGCATAGGAACTATTATTATGAGGATTAAATGAACTAAAAATTTAATTCATTAACGTGAAGTGAGTTAAAACTTAGCACAGTGCCTGGCATGTAGTAATCAGTCAAGAATGCTAGCCATCACTTCATATTGTGAACCTCAGTACCTGGCTGGCCTTATAGGTGAGAAACAGAGTTATAGGAATGGGACCACTGCCACATGGCCTTCCAGGTTTTTAGAACAGTTATTTCTCACATTTTGTTTGTGTTATTCCAGCATCAGCCAACAGTGGTCAGCCTTCAGACTCACAAAACAGGAACTACTTCGTTGGTTCCAAGTTACAACTCAGCTAATTTCCATTCATCTCAACTATGGCCGCATCTTCTGCACTAGCCCTTGGCCCCAGCCTGTGGCAACTCGGTGCATATTCACACTCATCAAAACCAAGTTCAATCCTAGACTGGCTTGCCCATGGCCTTACTTCTTCTACAACGATAATAACAGTGATCCAGGCAAGTGCCTATAAAAATAGGCTTAAAATCTGAGGTGGGCACATGTGGTACCCATTTTCCAATAAATAGAGCACACAAAAGAGAACACTGTGCTACCAGAGAGGATCATATCATGGTGAGTACAGGCTACAGTTGCCACCTCTCCACCTTCTGGGGAAGCTGTGTTGGAAAACTTCTAACCCAGTAAATCTGTTTTTACTGACCTGCTGAGTTTTTGGGGTCAAATGTAATTCAGAACCAGGCTTCAAACGGATCTGATCTTCTGTAGGAACCTGAACTGAAAGGAAGGCGGCCATGCCTCGGGCGACCACTCGGAACCTTAGGCGTTAGAGGGAAGTCAGAAGAAGTAAAAGACTGTTAAAGGAAGCATTTAAAAATAAACACCATATTTTCTATTTAAACAAAAAAACAAACAAGATAAACAGAGATCTACTGTGTTGTTAGCCTCTTCAGGAAAATCTTAAATATGATGTAGAAGGAGCTTTAATTTTCCCTTTAATTACCAACCAGACAATGGATGCATAATTCAGGTTCAAGAATGATGGTGTTGGCAAAGATGTGGAATAACTGGCACCCTCGTACACTGCTGGTGGGAATGTAAATGTGCAGGTGTGAATGTAAACGTGCAGGTGCTATGGAAAACAATTTGGCAGTTTCTCAGTAAGTGAAACATGGAGTTACCATATGACCCAGAAATTCCGCTCCTGGGTATATACCCAAAAGTGAAAATAGATGTTCTAACAAAAACCTGTATGTGAATGTTCGTAGCAGCATTATCCACCATAGCCAAAAGGTTGAAACAATCCAAATGTCCATTGGTTGATGAATGGATAAACAAAATGTAGTATATCTGTACAACGGAACCCAGCCACAAAAAGGAATGATATACTGATACATGCTACAACATAGATGAACCTCGAAAATTTTATGCTAAGTAAAAGAAGTCAAACCCAAGAGGTTGCAGGTTATATGATTCCATTTATATGAAATGTCCAAAATAAGATTAATACATAAAGTCATAAAGTCAATTAGTGGTTGCCAGAGACCAGGAGGAGAAAGGAATGGAGGTGACTGCTTAATGAGTACAGGATTTCCCTTCGAGGTGATGAAAAGAGTCTGGAACTAGATAGTTGTGATGGCTGTAACAATATTGTGAATGAACTAAATGTCACTGAATTGTACATATTAAAATGGTTACCATGGTAAATTTTAAGTTATGTGTATTTTACCACAATTAAAAAGAAAAGAATAAAAGCACCTGATTTGACAAAAGACACATAAGCCAAATTTAAGTGAAACAAAATCACACAGTCCTGCTAAATTCTACCATGAACAAAGAAGCATGATGTTAACTGGTTTGGAATGAGTGGTTCCCAAAGCTGCAACAACATGAAGGGCTATTCCACAAGAATGCTCACATCAGAATGGTATGAGATCCCTTTTCAACACTGACATGGGCTTGAAAAGAAAACAATGATATAAATAAGTATTACAAGATAAAATGGGAGGCTAATAACAATCCTTTCACGCCTTGGGATTTTTAGCAACAAAAACCTAGACTCGTTTCTTAATTATGCTTCTTACCAACTGACTTCAACCCATCTCCACTAGACTGAGTCTCTCACAGGTTCTAGATTTCCCTGAACTCACAGCATGATGATCAAGTGCCTGCAATGAAGCAGCTAACTGGGGTATTTTAATCTAATCTCACACATCATCACTGGCTAAAAACCAAAAAGAAATCAGTAGTGTAGTCAGGTTACAAAGTGAAAACACAAGAGATACGACTAAAAAAAATACTGTTTGAACATAAAGTTGTTTTAAAGTGAGGAAAAACAAACATGCTTTTTACAATACAGAAATGTGATCAGGCTCTGATTTTTTTTCCTCAATCTTTTCAAGAAACCTAGTCCCTAAGTTGAAAAACGACTCAAGTATCACAACCTCTAAGTAGGTGCAAATATCTGAGACCTATTTAGAATAGCAGTGGTAGGGGCTTCTTCACCTGTTAGACAAGGGCGACTTCCGGCCCAACCCGATTGCCCCCAGAATCCCAGAGCTGACCCTCTCCTCAGCCACGAGGCTCTGCCTGCTCTGAAGCATGAGCAGAATTCGAATGATGGATTCTGTAAGGATCGAGTCATTCTGCTCCACCTGAATCAGGGACAGCTGCAGGACTTGGTGCCACCACAAAAACAGCTTTGCTTCTTCCTGCACGGAGCTGGAGGGAGGCACCGGAAAAACATAAAATTAGAAGTGGATTCTTCCCACTCCCATTTAACTGAAAGTCCACATTCGAGTTTTAAGTATAGGAGACATTTCACACTTGAAAAGCTTAGGCTAATACGTGATAATGTCAATAAAGTAATGGGATTGTAACAGCTACCATTTATTGAACACTTACTATATATAAGGCACTGGGTATGGGCTTTATGTTCTTACAATTAATCCTCATAAGAACCCTATGAGGTAGAGATTTTCATCTCTACTTAACTGACAAGGAAGCTGAAGCTTGGTGCTTCAAAATGCTTACTTTAGGAAATAAAAAACCTGCTCAGAAAATTGGCCCATCAAAGTAAGAATCTTTCCAAAATAAGTGTCACTGTACCTCATAACCTTGTTTGTTTTTATGCACCACTTGGTTCTGTGTACTTAAATACATGCTTACTTAAGCCTTAAGTTCCAATCTAACCAAATGCAACAAGTTTGATACAATGGCCAGAAGGACGATACCTTGGATACACCTGTTCCAACCACTTGCTTAAGATGAGCAGCACTTTCATTTCGTTCCTCAGCGTTTGCTCACTATTTAAGCACTGAAGCAGGTAGACATAAAGAGTCAAGTAACTGCCAAGGGCTAGGCACTCCTGCAGAAATTCTTCTATGGTGAGCTCAGGAACTTGAAGGGACACCAGAATGGGGCCCCATCCTAAATTTTGATTGAGAGAGCCTAAAAAAAAAACACCAAGAGGAGACATCAATATATAAGAAAGAATCAAATTATTTAACTACTCTAATGAATTGTTTCACTTTAAGCTGTATGTCAAAACAACATTTCTCACATTAGCCCTAGAGGCCGCAAAAGTGAAATGTACCTTGGGGCTTAGACTGGAGAGCCCTCAAGCTAGATGCCTCTCTCCAGCCTAGGGGCAAGAAATCAGAATTTGGAGCAGTGTATTTATAAATCACCTTTCTCAACACTATTATGATCATTAAAATCACATGTAGATACTGCCTATCTCAGTCATCTAAGAGTTTTATCTAATACCATTTTAAAGTATGTATGAATACTTATGCTTTTCCAAGGGAAATTGTTATCACTGTGTGTCATAATTATTTTTGCTTATCAAAGCTCAGTTTGACTCATAACTCAATGGCAAACTTTTGATTTTAATAACAAGCAAATATGGAACAGGAGTGTTATCTTAATAGTTCTTAACTCTTTGGGAAGAGTGAGGGTGGGGTGACACAGTGACATGCACAGCACCTCATGGGTGGACATGGACTGTTCATGGGTTGTCAGGACAGGACAGATGACAGGTTATGTGCACTTCCTGGATCTTCACTTTAATATCCTTCTTTCTCTCCCACTGTCTGCAGTATAATGTCTACCTGGATATCAAAGTTGAGAAGTGCTATTCTGACCAATTCTTAATCAGACCAGGTTGTTTACAGAATCTGAAAGTTTAGAGGCAGGAAATAAGGAAGATTAAATGGGGGGGTCAGGGGGTTCATGGAAGTGACCCCATCATAATAGTTTAAAAGGTGTGGCGGAAAGCAATAAATGTACTTTTATGAAAATTTGTTTTAACAAAAGTGATGAAAACAGGGAAAATTAACATCATGGAGCATTATTATATAGATTCTGGTTTATACCATTTGTCTTGAGGACTCTGACTTGGCTGGTGACTTAATCACAAAAGGGTTGGTCTGGTGCTCAAAAAGCAATGTAAAATGAATTAGAGATTTTCTTCCTTGAAACTTGATTGTACCAACAGACATATCATAGGTTCTTATGCTAACTGCAGATCTTTATGAAAAAGACAAAATATATTCTGAAATATCAATAACATTTACAGAGCAGAAATTAGAATGGTACAGTTTCCTCACTAGGAAGGGTCTGGAAAGATACCTCCTGATGACAAAGCTTTAATCTTTCCTGGAAAATACCAATATAATGAGAGCATAAGATGACATCCTCTCTTACTTTCTTTGAAATAGGCAGTGATGCAGGCTTCTGCGGTCTCAGCCATGTGGCGGACAGAAGCCAGGCTCTGGCAGGCTGCTGTTAAAAGGGGCAGCACCACCAGCCCATGCACTTTTTGGCCAATCCATGTCCGGATACTGCCCCGAAGGAATTCTGCCGTTGGAACAGTCGCATTGTTCATCATCATTAGGACTTCCATAAAGAGGCTGCTGAGGGCCATGTGGCGCATCTGGCTGTCCGTGTCTGCAGGGGAACACAGGCACACTAGAGAAAGGCTGCTGGAATGGTGATAGGAATGTGATCAAGAGAACAACAGTGCTTCAATCTTAGCTGCTCTCTGGCAGATTTTACAATTCTAGTGGCTGATCGCAAGGGACCAATAGGAAAGCCCTGCACGGTGTTTAGCTTTTACGGATGGGATGTGGCACATAAGTATTTTGTAAGAGCAAAAGTAGAAGCTACTATGATTTCCCTGGGTACAGCAGTGTGGCAGATCAGTATCTTAATAAATAGACATACATCAAGCTGCTGTGAAAGAGTAACTAATTTACCAGAACACACCTAATTAGTCCTTATTTTCCAACCTTTGCTCTTGTAAAACCAAATACATAGATACTGGCAGTCACTTGGTAAACTTGGTAAAATTTAGCAACAGTATTCCCCACCCTCTCCACTACCACTGCCAATGCTGCTGATATTCTAGGGTAATTTACACAGAATAAAAGTTATTACTTAAAACTAAATATAAAAGTAAGGAAAAACCTTTTTAAAGGTTCCTAACACCAGCTCGTTTGTTTCTTTGTTCTTTAAGTATACAGACTGGTAATATAAATGGGTCTTTCAAAAAAAAAGTGGAGGTGAAAGAGTAGAATGCAAGAAAAAGAGCAAGTTCATTTTATAAGAGAATTGCAAATGAGTAGGAGAAGGTTGCTGAGGGAGATTCCTTCTTCACATTCAAAGACAGAAAATATATTTCACTGATAGCTAACAGGCATAATTTTTGCCAACTATTGTTTTAGCTCTCCTTGAGTTAAAAGGGGGTGAGGGGGGCAGGGGGAAGTACAGGAGTGACCCCATCATAACAATTTAAAAGGCATGATAGGAAGCAATAAATGGACTTTCATGAAAATTCATTTTAACAAAAGTGATGAGAACAGGAAAATTAATATCATGGATCATTATTATATAGATTCTGGTTTATACCATTTGTTTTGAGGACTATGACTTGCATAAATTTTTTTTATGGAACAGAACTGTGGCTTTCTCACCACAAGGATTAAGTATTTATATCAATGGGAACCATAAGAAGTTGGGAGATCTTACTCATCACATCTATCAAAACAAATTCACCTACTTGTCCAGCGCTAAATAAACCCTCACTTAATGTCACTGTAGACCTACTTATTATCAGGCAGAAACTGAGAGATTAACAGTATATGTGTGTATGAATATATATTTTTTCATGTATTTCTGTGGGTATAAATATTCTTGGTAATAAAGACCCTATCTCTGAATTTCAACTGAACAGCAATTTTAATTTTAATTTATCTTTTTTATGACTCATAGGAACAAATTACTACAATGAGCCTCCTAACAGAATCCAGCCTCTCCTCTTCCTGTTCATCATCAACATGGCCAACAAATGTTTTCCTAAAAACCAGAGCTGATCCTATCACTCGTCTGATTAAGATTTTTTTCCCCTTTCTCTGATCAGCAATTACTCAACCTTCATGGCCCAAACACATATGACCAATTCTAGAACAGTCTCTCCAGCACTGCTTGATGATTTTTCTTTCTTCTCTAACATTCATTGAGTGTTACTGACTTACCAGGCTGGTGCTAAAATTTTAGCTCTATTATCTCATTCAGTACTTACAATACCTATACGAAATAGGTATAATTATTAACAAGGTTTAGCACCTTTTCATATGTTTGCTGGTCATTTGGATATTTTTCTTTTATAGAATGTCAATTCAAGGGTCTTGCCTATTTTTTTCTACTGGGTTGTCTTCTTCTTCCTCATTTTATCCAGCATGACAATTTTAGTCATTCACATTTAATGAACTGCTGATGCAGTTGGGTCTAAATTTACTACCTTACTATATGCATCCTATTTGTCTCTCCTATTTTCTACATTCCTTTTTCTCTCTTTTATTTTCTCCTTTTGGATTATTTCTTATTATTCTACTTTTTCCCTTTTAGTTTGGAAGTTAAACACTCTCTTAACATTCTGATAGTGGTTTTCCTACAAATTACAACATGCATTCTTGATTTCAAAGTCTAATGTTGATTGGCTCCCAGACAATGCAAGGGCTTTGGAACATTCTAACTCCTTTCACCTTCGCCTCTTTTGCCATAACTCAGTAACACATTACTATTATTATTGTTTTGTACTCATACAGTCAGATTTTATTTAGATTTACCCACACGTATGCCAGTTTCATTGTTCCTCATTCTTAGTCTCTTCCTATTTATCTTCTCTTTATTATTTCCTTTCTTCTACAGTTTTTGGTTTTATTTGACTGGGGTTTTTTTTTTTTTAAATAATTTCTTATGCTGGATGCTTACTTTATTAACTTTTACTTTTTCAAAAATTCTAACATAAACATATAAGACAATGAAAGAAAGTCCCACTTTAGCTGCATCCCACAAGTTTTGATGAACTATATTTATTATTCAGTTCTAAATATTTTTAGTTTCTATTATGATTATTTCTTTGGTTATTAGTTACTTAAAAGTTTGTGTCATAATTTCTGACAAACTATATAGCTTTTTTCTCCCCTAGCTATATTTTGTTACTGATTTCTAAGCTCATTACATTGTGATTAGAATATGTAGTCGGGGGGCCGGCCCGGTGGTGCACTGGATAGTGCGCCGCTTGGGAAGCGTGGCGGCGCTCCCGCCCGAGGGTTCGGATCCCACATACGGACCGGTTCCCGCTCACTGGCTGAGCGAGGCACGGGGGCAGCACCGAGGGTTGCAGTCCCGTTGCCGGTCCCTGGTCCGGTACGGGGGCAACACTGAGGGTTGCGATCCGTTGCCGGACACGGAAAAAGACAAAAAGACAAAAAAAAAAAAAGAATATGTAGTCGGTTTGATATCAGTCCTTTGAGGTTGACTGGGTTGAGACTCGCCTTAAACCTATTAAGGGGTCAAGTTTCTTAAATGTTCCACGTGTGATAGATTTTGCATTTTGCATTTACAGGGCATTGCATTTTCCATTTACAGGGCATAGCATTCTCTATGTATCCATTATATGGAGCTATGCTATTTGAATTTCCTATAGCCTTACTGATTTTCTACTTGATCTGTCAATTACTGTGACACATGCTAAAATCTCCCATTGTGAGTGAATTTGATATTTCTCTTCCTAGTTCTGCCAATTTTCACTTCCTGCATTTAAACTTCTACAGTTTTATTAGGTACAAATTAGTTTAGAATTATTATATCTTCTTGGTGAATTAAGCCTTTTATCAATTTCCAATGATTCTTTATTTCTACTAATGCTGATCTCTATTAATGCTTCTTTTTTGTTTATTTTTTGTCGTGCAACTTCAGGGCAGGAAAACACACTAGAAATTATCTGGCTGTTATAATGCTTTCTGCCTTACAGTCCTATTTATTTAATATTAATACATCTAGGCCAACTCCCTATTTTAATATTTGTCTCATATGACCATCTTATGGAAAGCTTACTGTATCCCTTTGCTTTAGATATACTTCTTATAAAAAGCTGAAAGCTAGATGTTGTTGATTATTAATCTAGTCTAGAGCTGGTCAGGTTGCTCAGTTAGAGCATGGTGCTGATAACAACAAGGTCCAGGGTTTGATCACTGTACCCACCAGCTGCCAAAATAAATAAATACTCTAATCTGACAATCTTTGTCTTTTAACTTGAGCACTGGTCCTGACTCTGTTGACTAGTGTTCTGTATAGACTTTTGCTTGTGGTGCCTTTTTTCCTTATGTTTTGTGATTTATTTATTTATTTATTTATTTTTTTTTACCATGAATTCCTTGGAACTTTGAGGCCTGAGTTGAAGATGAGTTTCTCCAAAGAAGATCTATGGTTGCTTTCTGCCAGATGTCTGCTGGCATTGCCAACCCAAAACTACATTAAGTACAAGTGGTGACAATTTGCTTTATACTACATGAATATTCATAACAAATGAAAATAAATTTTTTAAAAAAAGAACTACATTAGCTAAATTCTTAGATTGAGATTGTGTTTGTTTGTTTTGGAAAATCTAGGTTGTATGAATTCTTGCTTCAAAACCAGATGAGGGTCAGTTTGTACTTACCAATTTTCAAAATAGATATCGTCTTCCCTGCCACAAAGACATCTGTTCCAACACCAAGGCCAAAACAGAAAACTGTCTTTGCTTTCCTCTCACAAGAGCAGGTTTATTTCTAGCTCATTTTCTACAGTAAAGATGTCATCCTGTGGATTATGCATGGGATCTCCTTTTCGGATCCCATCTCAGGCAGGCCCTGGGCTTTATCGCTTTCCCTAATACTCTAAGAAGGGTCAGCAAAAGCCTTCAGGGTGAAAGCCAGCCTCAGTCCTCCATCCACCTTTATGGGTTCCTCCTTTCACTTAGTTTCTAGCCTCACAGATGTCCTTACCTTTTTGCCACTTCATTGGTATAAGTTTAATTTTTGGTTTCTTAAAAACAATTTATCCAGCATTTTTAGTTGTTTTCAGCAGGACAGGCAGTCAAGATGTTTAGTTCACCAAACTGCTAGGAGAAGAAGTTCTTCATATAAAGTTTCCTTACAAGTCTACAAGTGATTCTGAAGTGCTTTCCCAGTTAGGTGCCAAAACCCCTATGATCACTACTTAGAAGGTCTCCTGTTATCTCCTGATAATTAAATACAGTTGTCCAGCTTAATCTTCAGTCCAGTTCACCTCACACCAGCAGCTGCCAGTGTCAACCACTCCTCAGGCTCTTAACATTCATGCCTCCCCCAATGCTGAGTGTCCCTGGTGTCTACACATCTCTGACCACTGCTCCCCTGGAAACAGGAATGACCATGTCCTGATCATCTTCCTGATCTCACAAGGCGTTACAAGGAATTCACTGACTGAATGAATATGTGACTTCCCACTGGTCACTTACCAGGTGGGTTAAAGACAATGATATCATCTAAGAGCTTAGACATCTCCTGTTCCAGGACTGCTAAGGTGATTTTTCCGTTTTGTTCCAGGGTGCTGAGGAACTGAACCATCTGATGAGTGAAAGCTCGGCATTTTGGAACTGCATCCTGATAAACAGAAAAAGGATCATTCAAATGAATCCAAACAAGGAATGTTAACTGAGTTTTCCCTGGGTGCATGGCACTGCACTGAAAGCTTGTGCAGAGTGGAGAGGACAGATCAAGAAGCTATATGAAGACCTAATCCCAGGTGGCCCACAGGTGGGCCTGTGTCTAGGGATATGCAAATGTGTGGTAACACTGACTGGAAACCGTGTTCTCCCAAATTCCAGCATAACAGAGTGGAGAGGACAGATCAAGAAGCTATATGAAGACCTAATCCCAGGTGGCCCACAGGTGTGCCTGTGTCTAGGGATATGCAAATGTGTGGTAACACTGACTGGAAACCGTGTTCTCCCAAATTTCAGCATACCACTCTTCCTTTTTTTACTACATTAATATCAACACTAACTAAACACTACCTTACTTTGCCAGGAAGTTTTCCAAAAACTTTTATGTGATTTATCTAATTCATTCCTCATCACAACACTTTGAGGCAAGGTATTATTTGCAATTCAGTCAAAAACTAAGGGACTTGCCCAGGGTCAGAATGGCAATGAGTTGGGAATCTGAATTTGTCAGACCTCAAGCTCATACTCATAACCCTCCCTGCTATTCTGCTGCCAATGACACTGAAATCACAAAACCAGCAGTGCACTGCAGCCTCAATCCTTTTGACCTCTCACCAACATGTGACACTGTTAGTAAGTAAAGGCTGACCAAAAGAGAGAAATCAGAATAAAAGATCCAAGAGGCCAAAGTATGCATATACAGTGATACACAGCCTTCAACTTTCTCTGCTGGGCAGTCACCAGGTTCAAGACTGTCCTCAGTTGCACTTATGCTACTAATCAGTCCCAAAGAACACTCCCTGTCTTTTAAACTACGCTCTCAACTTACGAGATGTTTCTGGCTGTCAGTAGAAATGCAAAGGCCCGCAGACACTTTTAGGAGCTTCACAATTAATTCAGCAGAAGATTCCTTTGCCAGGATGATGGACGGTGGGTAATGACTGCTGAAATAACCTAGCACACTCTGGTATGACACAATATCCACAAGATGCCATGAAAGTGAGCTTGTCTGCCCAAGGAGACTAAGTAAAGGTGAATCCTAAAAAAGAAACACATATCCCTTTAGTTCCAGAGCTCCCATTATCCTAGAAATATGTGTCTCTAACTAGTCTGTAGAATAACCACTAAGATAGCCTATAATAATAAGCACAGAACTGTTGTCAAGTAAGTATCTATTCAAGGTAGGAGTACCAGTGAAAGCAATGACCAAAGTCTTGGCAAAAACACATTAATGTTAAGATTTACCAATAGTTAGAGCACAATTTTCAAAGGAACTCTGTGCTCTGGTGGTACATACCAAAACTGACTTCACAAAGGATATAGGACATTAAGCTAAGGAATTAATGAGATGTAAAACAAAACTGATTAATATATTCTAACTCATTATGGTCCTTTTCATAATTTTGAATTAGATAATGAGTTATCCAAGAAAATCAAGCATCTAACTGAAGGTATATCTCACATGCCAAACATCTATTCACACTGATAGAGGCGTTAGAGAAACAACTGAAAAACTACAACCTAGTAGAAAGTGAGGACCTAAGGACCCTTGCCAAGTCTTTATCACAAGCTCCCCAAACTTACTGTTTGATCTACTAGTTGGACCTCCTTTGCCAATAAAATCATCATGAAAAGGAGGCAGACAATCATACTCTGGGTTTCTGGGTGGGGACTGGGATTCCAGGCATCAGACAGCACACTAACCCAATTGACTTCACAGAGTACAGACCCCAAAAATAAGAAACAGCTCTTGGGACTTCCTCGTTCCACCTAAAATGAAATAAATTAAAATCAGTGTTTTGCTTTATGCTGTCTATGTACCTCAAAAATATGTATAAATCAATGTTTCATAAATTATATCTTAAAAACCAGTACTTCCCCACATTATAAATATCACACATAATGCCACCCCCCAGAGATTTATAATTATAATATTTATAATATCTTTCTTTCCATGTTCAGTGTATGTGTGCAATTTTGAGCCTGTCTGTTTGTTCAGATTTCATTATCCAATTCAATAATCTTAACAGGAAAGGAATGACCTTCCCTAACCCAACCAAAGTGAAAAACCCCTGCCACAGTAAGTCCCTGGAGCTGCAGGGAACACATTGGGATCCTGAGGTGTGCCAAGTCAGGACAAAAGTTGAGATCTACTTGAGTAGGCATCAGAACCATCTGGAGGATCTATTAAACACAGATTGCTGGGCCCACCCCTAGAATTTTGAATTTCCCAGGTATGGGCTGGGAACAGGAATGTATGTTTCTGACAAGTTCCCAGGTGATGCTGATACTGCTGTCCCCAGGACCACACTTTGAGACCTTCTACACTAGTATATATAATATTTGTACTGCCTTTTAATGCAATGTTATAATATAAAAACGTCTCCACATCATTAGTCTTTATAATTTTTGATGACTGTATAATGCTTAAATTCTATTTAAAATATATTAGAGATGGAAGGGAGCAAAAGTACTATAAAGTACATAATCAACTTCAAAGTTATCTTTTATATGCCTATTTCAATATTTCTAAATTATTTAAAATAAAACGTGGCTAATCACAACTTTTTCCTTTAAAAATGAAGATTAAAAGCACTACTCCATTTATAAAATCATTATGAATGGAATTTGGTGATGAATCCCTTCTTCCCATCATAGTTATTATACTATGCTAACTACTGATTCCCTTCCTTTCAGAAAACGATTCTTCATCCTCCTTTACAATCTGTTCTCTACCCTCGCCCTCAACCCTGCAAAAAAACCCATTTTATTATGCCAACAAGATGCAAATAATTAAAATATTCCTAGCTCCTGGGCACGTCAGGGCCATCTACCATTGGAATAAAACCCCTAGAGACAGAGTCTACAGCATCCCTTAACAGACCATTCTACTATTTAATCTGTCTTACAGTTAAGGTATCCCTCTTACTTAGTTAAGATTCTATCTTACAGCTGTTTAAACCAACTTTCTCTCATGTGTTCATAATGGTAATAAATATCTACTTAGTGTCTGCCGCATATTCTAAATCTAACTGTAAAATCATTCCTAAACCTGGTATTCTAAAAGAACTGCCCTTGGCTTTCCTTAGAGATCAACTACAGAGGAAAGGCTGATGAGAGCAGCACTGGGAGGGGTTTTGTTAATAGCACCGAAAGACTCAAGTACATTTACCAATTGTCATTGTTGGGAAAGTAAAGGAAAATGGTTAGGGGCCCCTCAGATGTTGAGAATCCTGCCGAGCATTTGATGTAAATATGCACATGCACCCAGGTGTTCCTTGGTTATTGTCTAATGTAATTGCACAGGTGCACCCAGGTATCCTGGGTTATGGACTTAAGTATAAAGGATGAGTGGCACCGACCCACAGTGCCCCCCACCCTCGGATGCCCCCGGAGGGGCCACTACTGCTGCTGGAGGCTGTTGCTGCCAGTGTCCCCCGGGACCCTCCAAGAGGCTGCCACCGCTGCTGCTGGAGGCTGCTGTTAGCTACTGCTACTGCTGCTGCTGCTGCGAACTGAGCTCATGTTGTCTGCCAAAGGCTCCTGGGATCTTTCCCAATTACCTAGCATGGACCTACGTGTGAGGGGTCTGGGGACCCAGCCTGGCATATCAGGGGTCTGGGGATCTAGCATGTACAATGGGTTTGAAGGAGCTGAGCCCTGGCCCTGACAATATAAATGGAAACTTAGTATCTTTAGTTATGATCTTCCTTACTCAACAACTGGCATAGTTGTGTAGCTTTACAGTCATAAATAACTGCAGACATGTATCAGTTAAAGCACTTAAAGTGTCTCAATAATAAGTGTCTCAGTAATAAATCATAAATGATAAAAATTAAGAGTAAACACAAATGAATTGATGACTATGAACAAATGAACTGAAACTATCGTAAAAACCTAAGATTATAAAGGGTTTATTTTTTTACTTTTATTTTTTTGACTGGTAAGGGGATTGCAACCCTCGGCACGGTGTTGTCTGCACCACATTCAACCAGAGAGTGCACCGGCCATCCCTATATAGGATCCGAACCCATGGCCTCGGCACTACCAGCACCGCACTCTCCCAAGTGAGACACAGGGCTGGCCCATAAAGAGTTTTTTTAAAATAGAAAATAAGAACAACAAAAACAGCTCCAAATGCCTGACTGACACATAAGTTACTCTACAGAGCTTGCTCTCTGTAACTATTCCTTCTACTGCAAAGACTCGCACTTATTGGCACTTTCTTCAGGTGATTTCAGGTCTTCATCTGATTATGATGCATCATCAGTTGTTACAATGCATTTTATCATCTATAATCTCATTATTTACTTGTGAAACTACAAATGAAACTAATGGCTTAAGCACCAATTTGCATTTTGCTTTGATAGAACATTTAACAACAAGAAGTTCTAATGACACTATCCCACAAAAACATGCATACACACGAACACCCACCAATGTCCGGAGCCATAGAGCCCAGCTGCCTGCCTGCCTGTCCGGAGCCAAAGAGTCCGCCCAGCTATTGCCTCGAGGCCTCAGAGCCTTGTTTGCTGTTATCTTCCGTCCCTCCCCCTCCTGTGCACTATGGATGTAGGTAACTTTGCAACTTGCCATAGATAACGGGAATTTTCGATTTTCCAGAACAACCCGCCCTGCGGTTTTCTCAGTAAACCATCTGCTGCTCACTTCCTTATCTGCTGATTCCCTCCTGCTGGCTATATAAGCTGTGACCTTCTGGATAATAAACGAGACTTGATCAGAATACTGTCTTGTCTCCATTTCTCGCGTCTCTTGTCCCATCCAATTCCCACTCCCCCCTCCAGGGTCTGCGTTGAATATCCTGCGGGTCGGGACACACCAAGACTGAGAGTGACAAAGTCATTAAACTATGTACTCACACAACATCATTGCGAAAGCCTGTGGGATGACTAACATACTACAGATAAAATCTTTCTCTGGGTTTTAAAAATGGTCCTAAAGACGTTTCCCAATCATCTATTGACACAATGAAATGCTTCCCATGGGACACTGCTTCCCATAGCACTATTTAGGCAACACAGAATGTGGGCACAGTCCGCTGTGACACACACTGCCACGTGCCCAACCGCAGTGAACAGGCTGCTGCTAGAAGCCAGAGCTGCCCAGGCTGTGACCTGGAGAGTAGAGGGCTTACTTTGAAGAAGGCCTCCATGAGCATCTGGTCGGGGTGGAGGTCCTTCCACTGGAGTTTCTGGTATGCACTGTGAAAAGCGTACAGAATGAACTCTGGCATTTTAGGTGCTGTACATGCTTCACAATAATGCATCAGGTGTAACCGAAGGGCTCCTCCATCACCTGGCAACAGCTTATCTGAAATTCAAGAAAATACAGCTGAAGACCTTTGGTTTATCATTAAAAAAAAAAAAAAAAAAAAACTAATACAAAACACAAACTTGAACTAAAAGTCCAAAATCTAAGGTTCTCAACATTTACCCAATTTCAAAGATTTTTGTGTTGAGGGGGCTGATGGGGGATAGACCACTGGCAGATTGATAATAAAAAATGGTACTTATTTGGAGCAAATGGTGTGTGGGAGATATTAGGGGTAATCAGTTTTTCTTCAAAACTTCTAAATATATGGCTTTTTAACTCAAATGCACTTCTACAGTCTGTTGTCTTCGGCATGTATTCAGTCTCACACAATTAGTGCTTCATTCATTTGGCACCTTGGAGGAATCCAATATTTCTCAAAAAGAAATGTTTCAAATGACTAAAACTTAACCCTTGGTGCAATAAAACTAGACTATTAACTCATTCATGTAAGACATTTTAAAATGAATCTCACACTTTTCTGCAACCTGGATTACTACATATTATCCTTACAAGTATCAATTCCTTTAATGCTCTTGATGACTAATGGCTATATAAGGGGCATTCAGTCTAAAACAAATGCAGACTTTCTGGTTCTACACAAAAGAATACAATACAGGGAAAAGAGAGCAACACTCAACGAGAACAGAAACCTGAGTGTTTCTCAACACTGATCTTCTGAAAAATGGCCAATGAGCATCAACACATGGTACCAGAAAATTATCATTTCTAACATTCCTGTGCCCTCAATTCCCCAACCCTTCTTTTATTCTATACCATGAAACATTAATGCATGTTTTTTAACAACTTTAAGACAGTGGTTATATGGATAGCATGTTTTATTATTGATAAAAGATAGTTCATCTAGATAAAGATAGATAAGTTCATAGAAGACATCCAGGAGGACAAGACACAAATAAGCTTTGTGACATCAGATAAACTCATTTCACTTTTCAGGTCTGAAAGGGATGGCCCGGAGTTGCAAGGAATTACACTGAGAGACAGAAACTCAGCCAGAATGTATATTGGAGGGCTTCAGGAGCAAGCGGGTGGGCTGCCCTCTCAAAGCGGGAACAGCCGCATACAGAACTAGGCAGTGCCTTATATATCCTAATAGGTCGAGCTGTCTCATTGTCATCAGACGAGAGGACCAAGCAAGAGTTAAAACTGAGCTGGGGGCCGGCCCGGTGGCGCACTGGATAGTGCACCACTTGGGAAGCGTGGCGGCGCTCCCACC
>NW_007736933.1:27654-29523 GCF_000696425.1 Galeopterus variegatus
AAAAAGACAAAAGACAAAAAAAAAAAAAAAAAAACTGAGCTGGGACTTTCCTATAGGTGGGGAAAATTGCACACATGAGAAGGTGATGTGGCGATGGGGGGGGGGAGGGTGTCTTTTGTGGTTCTCAGAAAATGTGAAACTTTCCGCAGCCATTTTGGGTGTTCATCCTGTCCACCTGCCGCCATTTTAGACTGACATTGGTCATCACATAATTGGCTAACAAGGTCCCCATTTTTCTTATCAATAAAGGAAAACAGCTGGATCAGATGATCTCCCTAAAAGATTACACAGCTTAATACTTCTTCATCCTGCTTTGTGTAGCTCTCCTGCTCTCTCTCTCTGAACCCAGCTACCAGTTTTTAAAATTTTTTTTCATTATTTATTATAAGCATATTCATTATTACAAATCGTGATTTTTCTTTATGCCCTTTACCCAATCTATGCCTCCCCAAAACCCCACCATGCCTCCCCCCCACCTCTAGCATCCTTAGGTTTGTTCTCTCCTTCTTTCATCCCTCTTTCCCTCCCTTCCTTCCTTCCTTGTACCCAGTTACGAGTGAGAACACGTGGTATTTCTCTTTCCTTGTCTGGCTTATTTTACTTAACGTAATTTTCCCCAGACCCATTCACGTTCCAGCTATACCAGTTTCTGATGTTGCCTGTGTACCCTCCTGTTCCTAAGCCACTTTCTTATTTGATATAAACAGGACTAAGGGAGCTTCCCCCTATACTAAGAAATTAAATATATAGCCTTTATAACTAGAATTTGATGCTCAAATTTTTTTCTCACTAATCAAAAAATTCTGGATGGTAAAAGCAACTAAAAGTCTGCCCTTCACCCTGGGTTCCCGAGCTGGGACAGTGGGGGGAGAGGGCTTTTGCCGCATCCCCCTAACATCTGCACCCAGCCCGGCAGTGACCAAGCCACTGCTGGAAGTCCCCTGGTCTCCCCTGTGGGAATGAGGGGGGTGCCACAGTCCTCAATCCTGCACCTCCTCCTTCCTCCTTCTTCCATCCCATTTCCTTCCCCTTTCCCCTCTCCCCTGCCAACTGCTCCACAACATCCTAGAATGTACAAAATAATATTAATAAAATTACATTTTCTTTAAAAATATATAAATAAATATTTTATTTAAGAAAAATAAATAAATAAACAACATAAAAGTCTGCCCTTCAACAAAAAATACGGAAGTCAAGGGTTCAGATCTCAGTACTGACCAGCTGCCAAAAAAAAAAAGAGTACTATTACGATTTCATGTGTTACTTACTAAACTAATATTTATCAAACACTGAGAATATGGCATTATCTTAGTATTTTGAGGGATAAAAAGAAGTGAAGAATGACATTTCTGTCCACAAAGAGTTTATGCTTTATATTTTGGGCAAAAGACAGGATCAGATATGTAAGGTCAATCAAAAAAATACCAGATGAGGTACATCCAGACAAAAAGAAATGAGCCCTCAAGCCACGAAAAGACATAAAGGAAACTTAGAAGAAGCCCATCAGAAAAGGCTACACACTGTATGATTCCAACTATACGACACACTATAAAAAATGCAAAACTATGGAGATGGTAAAAAATCAGTGGTTGCCAGGGGATGAGGGAAGAAGGGATGAACAGGCAGAGCACAGAAGATTTTCAGGGCAGTGAAGCTATTTTGTATGATACTACAATGGTAGACACATGTCATTCATTACACATTCGTCAAAACTCAGAATGTACAACACCAAGAGTGAACGAACCCTAATGTAAACAAACTATGGACTTCAGGTTACAATGATGTATGTGTCAACATAGGTTCATCAGTGGTAACAAATGTATCACTCTGGTGAGGGATGTAGCAAGCAGGGGAGCCATATTAGATGAC
>NW_007736933.1:30309-31442 GCF_000696425.1 Galeopterus variegatus
TGGTAACAAATGTATCACTCTGGTGAGGGATGTAGCAAGCAGGGGAGCCATATTAGATGACATATGGCAAACCCTATTACTAAACACCACACAAACATGTGGTGGCCACACAGGTGCACCACTCAGATTACCCTTTAAACAGAACTTGCTGATCCAGCACCTTCAGGATCCACCATAGCATCTGAGTCAAGGGCTGCCCAGGCAGTCTTCAGCCAACAACTAAGCACAGGCCTGGCCATTTTTGCCCAATGTGGGGCTCCTCAGTGAGGAATTTTTGTACTGGAACTGGCCACTGGGCTAGTCAGTACTTTCTCAGAGCTGCCTGGGAGTCTGAGGCTCTTTCTGGTCACTCTCCTTTCATGGGTATCAGACCTGCATTAAGGTCTAGAGGCTTTCCTTTCCTGTTCCTGCTCCTGGCCCTCTTCTCTTCACAGGCATAACCCCAAATGAATCTCTGGAATTCTAACTCCATCTTGGTGTCTGCTTCCTAAGGACTCAAACTACAACAATGTACTATGAAGATTCAGAGGCAGGAGAGAAATGCATGAGCATAAACAGATACGCAGAATATAGAGGGAATGAGGTTTCATCCAGGTAGTGGAATCAACATGAATGAAAGAGCAGTAGCAGGAAGGTCCAAGGACTTTGGTGAACAGTGAGTAGAGCAGTATGGCTCAAATGGAGTGTTTCCAGAAAACCATCACATAGTGTTGTTGAAGTACATTGGGGCCAGAAACATTTTAAATGCTGAGCTAAAAAAATTAGACTTAAAAGTTTCTGAATAGGAATATCATCGTACACAAATAGTATTTTAGGAAAATTAAGTTAGTAAATAGGCAGGAAGAGAAAGTGGAGAAAGGAAAAACAGTAGGCTCCTGCAAGAAAATTAGTTGGGTGGACCTAACATCCTTATAAACCTCCCAATATAAAATATTCAGATACACTAAGCTAAATATAACAGCTCTGAAAATAAATAGCTAGGTATACTCAGTGGAAGAAAACACTAGGGGTCAGAAGTAAAGAGAGACTAGGAAACCAGAGTGTTAAACTGATGCTGAAACCACAGTTGCCCAATGACTATTTGTTTGTGGGGTTTTAACAACATAAGGAGACAGAAGATCTTCTAAGGACTA
>NW_007736933.1:32210-33518 GCF_000696425.1 Galeopterus variegatus
TGTGAGAATTGAGGCCAGCCTGTGAGTCTGGGATTCGAGTTCATATAACTTGTAGTATGGGAAACTCCAAACCAAGAAATTAAGTAGTTCCAATTGACAACAAATACAGATCTTCTCGGGAGGCCTTCACATACACAGCCTGGGCCTTACAGGGATTTCCATAAGTAAACTCTCTCTAAATATGGGCTCACAATAAAAAATTACAAAACAACACAACGAAACAAGCCTCCAAGAGTAAGAGTCAGAAGGAACATCAAACAGGAACATAAGGGACCTCCCAATAAGAACTTCAGATAATGGAATTATTGTATTTGGATCACAAGCTAAACACATTTAAACATTTTAAAGAAATAAAAATTAGAATTTTAAACAAAAGAAAGAAAGAAGATGCTACCAAAAAGGATCAGGGTAGATTTTAAAAACAGATCTTCTAAAAATGGAAAATATAATCACTGAAATGAAAAATTAAGTGGGTATATGTTAAACACATTAGACATACCTGGAGAGGAAGACTAAGTAACTAGAAGCGAGACTTCAAGAAATTACCCAAGTTGAAGTACAGAAACGTAGAAAATGCAAAAAAAGAGGTTAAGAGTCATGGATGAAGTTTATCACATAGGACAGGCAATATATGAAGAGAGAAAGGCTGCAAATTTTCCATAACTGACAAACTCAGAGCGACCTCACAAAAAAGAGGTTACAAACTTAACACTAAATTATTCTATCAGTGACCTTTCTTTAGTCACAGATAACTGCCTGTCAACTAAAATAAAATTAAATACAGTAGGAAAGCAGAGGCAAAAGACTGACTGAATGACTTGGGGGAAAACAGAAAACTAACCAGAGACATACGTGACATCGTCCTACCTTTAAAACTCTTGTGCAGTGAGTCAATACAGTCAGTGAACAACTCCACAATGCTCGAGGCCACCACAGCATCACTTTCCAGCCAGGGGTAAAGTCGCTGTTGGCTGCTTAATAGAAAGGAAACACACACTTAGAAATGAAAGGGCCTGGGTTTAAATTACTGTAGGTCCCAGAGTCTAGGGCTGACCTAAGTCCTAGAAAACCCCTCATTATGTAGCCCTAACATACATTTAGACCATGCCAAAGGCTGTAAGTTCCTAAAGCTAAATTGTAGCTCATAACATCAACCATATAATTTTATTTTCTCTCTTTCCTACCCTTTATTCCAATGCAATTACGTTTTAGAAGTATGCTATTAAATAACTCAAATTAACATCTTATTTTTTAATTTTATTTTGTCGATATACATTGTGGTTGATTATTGTGGCCCCTTACCAAAAC
>NW_007736933.1:35173-58772 GCF_000696425.1 Galeopterus variegatus
GGATCATGGGGCGGTACTGCAGGGTGTGTGGTCTCTGCTGAGCTTCCACTTCCCATGCAGGGCTTCTCCCTGTTCTCTGCGCTCTGGCCCGGGCTGCTGGGATGCACCGAGGCACCGCAGAGCATGTGGTCTCTGCAGAGCTTCCCCTTCCCCTACAAGATGTCTCCCTGCTCTGTAAGCTCTAGGCCAGGCTTGGGATGGAGCCGAGTGGCGGCAGTGAAGCCTACCTGCTACTGGATCACGCAGTGGCGGCCCCACAGGGTGTGTGTTTTCTGCCGAATCTCCGCCTCCCTAGCCGGACGTCTCCCCGCTCTGTGCGCACTGGGCTGGGCTGGGAATGGAGTCGGGTGGTGGCGGTGAAGCATACCTGCTGGATCTCTCAGTGGCCGCCCCACAGGGTGTGTGTTTTCTGCCAAGTCTCCACCTCCCTTTCCGGATGTCTCCCTTCTCCAAGCACACTTGGCCAGGTTGGGAATGGAGCCGGCTGGCTGAGGTGAAGCCTACCTGCTGGATCTCGCAGTGGCGGCCCTGCAGGGTGTGTGTTTTCTGCCGAATCTCTGCCTCCCTAGCCGGACTTCTCCCCACTCTGTGCACACTGGGCTGGGCTGCTGGATCTCACAGTGGCGGCCCCGCAGGGTGTGTGTTTTCTGCCAAATGTCCGCCTCCCTTGCCGGACGTCTCCCTTCCTTCTCCGAGCGCAGTAGGCTGGGCTGGGAATGGAGCTGGGTGGCGGCAGTGAAGCCTATCTGCCGGATCGTGCGACGGTGGCCCTGCAGGGCATGTGGTCTCCGAAGAGCTTCTGCCTCCCCCGCTGGATGTCTCTCCATTCCACATTCATCTGTTGTTATGTTTTTATAGTTTAAATCAGTTGATTTGTGGGAGAGAGTGACGCTAGGGACCATCTATTCTGCCATCTTGACCGGAAGAGTTTCTGAGGCTGATGGCCTCTATGTTCTTCCTTGGTCGAGTCATTTGATTTTTCTGAACCTTGGTGCTGTCATCTGTAAAACGGAGACGATAGTGTTGACTGCACGGGCTGATGAATAAATTGAATTGGGCACTCGGAAGCGTTTCGCAACCAAAAGCACCGTACAAACAGTTCAAGCGCAGACAATGGGAGCAGTACTCCAAATCTGGAGACAGGAGAACCTTTTCCTGATTTAAACAAAAGGAGAAGAGAAGGCAGAGGTGGCAAATTACAGCCCGATCAGTGTGATGTTGATGCTGGGCAGAATTCTAGAGCACCTCAGTGTGGTGGCTTGGGAGCACTTGCGACAGGCAACAGCTTAAATTAACATCTTTTTACATCCATTTACACCCTTGAACATCTCGTTTACATTTCAAATGCTTTAGAAAAACACCTAAGATGTTTTCTCTGCCCAAAGCATGAAAAACAAATAAATAAAATCCATGTAAAAAAAGATGGCCAAAAATTAACAAGCAGGAAATAGCCAAAGAAATTCTTTTATATGAAAATTTTAATTTCTGAATCTGTAGAAAACTGGAAATGAGTGTCCAGTTTCATTCCAAAATTAATACTAAGACAATATCTCTGACCACCCCAACTAACAATTCCATAAATAGAAAATGTCTTAAGTTTCATAAAGAAGCATTTTCTAAATTTTAATATGGCCCTACACTAAAAATTAAATCTGCAAACTCATCACCCCTACCAATCACATTATAACTTTTTTAAGTATATAAATTTCAAAGGAATTTGAATCTTTAAAAAATTTTTACCTTTCATTGTCCTCTAAAACCAGGATCCATGGCTTAAAGAGCTGGATGATTACTGAATGTAGATACCAATCACATTATAACTTTTTTAAGTATATAAATTTCAAAGGAATTTGAATCTTTAAAAATATTTTTACCTTTCATTGTCCTCTAAAACCAGGATCCATGGCTTAAAGAGCTGGATGATTACTGAATGTAGGGATCTCAGCACTAAAACAGCAAAATTTTTAGAAACAAGAAACAAGCTCATCCTTTGTCATTATCATTCACTGGTAACATTATATAGAAAACCTACTTCTTATCTGTATATTCATAAATCTATGTTGATGTACAAATAACATGCTTAGTGTAACAAAGTATGTTTATGTTTTCATTTGCTGCAATGAAATTTCTTTGAAGATTTTTTACTACACAAAATGTCATAGATAATTTGATAACATATATTTTTTCCAAGATAATGCTTAAATATTCAGAACCATTTCCTTAGCTAGATAAGTAACAGGAAGAAGGAACTGGAGATACAAACCAATCTCTTCACACCCCACCCTACAAAGGAGGAGCAGAAACAAGCCGTAGCAAGCACCTCATGTTCACTACATAATGCATATAGGTATGACACATATATAGGCTCACATCTGTACTATATATCTTCTATTTCCTCTCCTTGACACTCATTATAAATCTCCTAATGTGTCTATTCAAATCACTTTTAATGGAAAGTCAGAACACCTAGCTCCATGCTAAACTAAAAGCATATACCTGCTTTGCTGTTGGCAGATGGGTCTTGGGCCAAGCAGGCCATTTCTAAGTCAATTAGCCTTTTCACAAGATAGCCCAAGAGTGTCTTCACATCAGCCATGTAAGGACTCCATTTTGAGAATAAGCCAAAGCTTTTAAAGTCCAACTTGGAAAACCGAAGCTTATAAAAAAAGTCTGAAAGCCATTGTATAGTTTCAATTACCTGGAAGAGACAACCAGTCAAAAAATGCTTACTGAATGTCTACTCTTAGCAGAGTATTATGATAGACTGTGATGGGGATATAGTAGGTCTCTGACAATATAATACAATTACAAAATAAAGCATATGAAAAATAAATCAATGGGTTTCAAATTCTTTTTCTAAAGCAGTGGAACAATTATTTCAAATAAATTCTTGTGTAAACCCATATCAGATAAAATTGATAAAACTGAGAGCTCTGTGAGACACTGCATGGACACCCAACCAGTGGTCTCAGGGTTGAGTCAGATAGGATAAGACGAGAAGAGAAAGTTTATACAGAGGGTGCACCTGTCCTAGTCTTGGACAGTTGGATAAAATTAGACTCAGAGATAGGAGAGAAAGGCGATCCAGGCAGAGGGGTTCACAGGGTAAGCAAAGAATTGTCAAAGGAAAACACAGAGCTCTTAAATATAATACATAAAAAGCAGCTTTTTAGGCAAGATATTATCCAAAAGCAGCTTTTTAGATCATTTTAAATATGCTCCAATTGTTTAAAAAATAAACAGCAAGGGAATGGGGAAAAAATGCCCACACATCAGAGACCAAAAGCTGCACACCTGCTTGTCTGACAAGAGAACATGTGAAGAGCTTGGAAGCAACGAGCTCTCAGCGGATGCTGCCCTCTGCTGGCAGCTCAGGGCACAGCAGCCCAGGGCTCTCAGAGTGGCTTTCCAGCACTCCGGGCTCAGCAGCTGCTCAGCAGAGCCTGTGGACAGGGACAGAGAAGAGCAAATCAGCATCTTTCCCAAACTAACTTTTCCAGCTTGAATCAAAGCACACGTGTACTATACAAAGGAATGAAAATGAAGTACAACTCCAAAACAATATATGTGGTAACTCTTCAAAGTAAAGAAGACTTATTAAATGAACTGACCACTTGATCATTTGACTTTGCTTTTCCTGGTAACCCTGCTGGGAGTGAGCACAGCTGAAGCCACTGGAGCTTGAACTGACCACCCACCGACCCTGATGAGAGAATGGTGAAGGTGCCATTTTCCCTGATGGAGGATAGCAGATGTCTACAGGTATGATAGAAAAGACAGAAACAGAACAAGCGAAACTGGGTGCAGAACACAACTCCAGAGTCTAGACTCTTGGGAAGGAGTCTCCTACTACCCCTGAAATTCCACTCCTACATTTGGCAAAACCTAAACCAAAACCCAGAGGCAGCATGGAAAAGTAGAGACCAACTAGTCCCAACTCTGCTACTTAGAAACCTCCCATCCCAGCGAACAGGAATAATACCTCCTAAAGTACTTTCCACCCAGAGGGGGCATGAGAATCAAGTAGGACAACAGAGGTTCACAGGAGCAGGTCTGATGGGAAAGACGAGGAGGCCAGTCGTAGTGTGTCAAGTTGAGGTAGCTAGGGGACAGTGAAGGGTCTGTGTCCAATGGCTACGGCAGTCTATACCTTAGGACAGAGGCCTGGAATCAAGCTATCAGTGTGAGAATCATGCATGCCTAGAAAATGGCAGTGAAGCCAGGGAAAACAACAGGCTCACCCAGGGAGAATGAATACTGTAAAACAAAAGATGGAACCCTGGGAACACCAACATGGTAGCCAGGAAGGGAAGGGAAACCAGGAGGCTTTAAGTCATGGAATCTGAGAGGTGTGACACTGTTACTCTTAAGCCTCTAACTGAGATACTTTTCCTGGTAAGTATAAATTCCCTGCTAAATACAAGTCAATGGTGGCCTATATAAACAGTTTACAATCTCTTTAAAAGGTTTCAGGGGAAAACCCACAATACATACATTATCAAATTCTGAACGTTTAGAATAAAAATTAGCTATGCACATATTCATTAAAATTTGGACAAATATATTTCCCTACCACCATTCTCTACCCACTCTGCAATTTGCCTCTGCAGGAAACAATTAAAGCTTAAAGTGATTTGAAAATGAGAGGCCATACATTTCAGGATCCTTTAGGTAACCCAATACATTAGATCATTAACTTATCCATTAAACAGTTTCTCTTAAGTAACACAAAGATTTGGTATAAAGTAAAATTTAGTGTTCCATTATATCTATCAACAGTATGAAGTTCACATGAAATGAGTGAATACTATCTCATTTATCAAATTTCAATAAAATTCCTGCCTAGTGAAATTCCAAAAATTAAAAAGCCCACACCCTTTATTCCTCCTCTAATCCCAACACTCCTATGAAAAATTGCAGAAAGTAGAGGACAGAAATGATGGGGGATGTGAAAATTGAATGCTGCTCTTTTCCTTAGCAAATATAGTCTATTATTATATAGGGATAAAATTCATTTGCGAAAAACAAGAATCAAAAAATTAGGAGGAAAAAACAAATCCCAAAACTCTATCCACTATTTGGAACTAGAGAGAAACCAATTGGCATATTAAACATATTGTAAAGGGACAACTTCTCTACATCACCAGATCCATTGTCGGCAGAGTACATAGGCTCCCTCCCACCCCACTCACTTCCGGACAGCTGTAAAGTCAAGGTGAAGAGGTAAAAAGCGCATGACTGTGGACTCCAACACCAAAGACTAAGTGCTGCTTTGCCCAATTAGGGCCCATTCTAATATTTAGGACAATAAGCGACCATTTTTACAAATATCAACTTTTTGGGCATTATTCACTGAGCCCTTTAGGTAGCGATTAGTGATTCTAAACTCCTGTACTCATTAGTGACTCTAAACTCCTGACATCTGCATAATGGTAAACATGATATTGATATTAAATATTCACTGAGATCTAGTTAGTCACAATTAAATGACGATACTTACTCTGCATCAGCAGCCTGAGAATGTCACTGTACTGGTCAGGGAACTGGTAGAGAAGAAGATAAGTCCAGTGCTTACAGAAAAGATTAAATGGCATCAAAATATCTTCATCTGGTTCAAGGCCCCAGGCAGTAAGTGCCAAATGAATGGACTCCAGAAGCCTGGTACGATCAGACAGAGGAGGTTTAATGGCGTTTAACCATTGCTTAAGATCGAACTAAAAAGAAAAAGAAACAAGAAGCAATTTTATTTACATTAGAAAATTAACTGAAGTAGACAGAGGTCTGTGCAAACTTAGTTTTAAAGTCAAAGATTATCTAGCATTTACCTTTTTTATAAAAACTGAAACTAAGATGTATACACAAAGGTACTTCAAAAAGTTTGTGGAAAAAGAATTAAAAGATAATATGAATCATTCCAAGAACTTTCTGAAGTACCCTCATAGAAGTATGCAAAAGGGTATAAGAAGTTCACTAATTGATTGGTGCCATTATGTGTCCATCTCTACTTCACTCTCTGTGTCAGAGGCAAAGTTTCTTAGCTCTGCGGGCTATTTTTTTTTTATAATTTAAAACCTTACTGACCATGCATTACTGGTAAATAGTTTTATTCTGTTCCTGAAAGATCCATACATTTCTGTCTCTTTTATTATGCTAAGTTTCTTCTCCAAGACCTGGATCAGAACTTTGTAGGTTCTCCTTCACTGGTCAGAGTGTCACAAACAAGCAGCCACTTTATGGAACTGTCTCAATTTAACATCCATGTCTCTGAGTTTGCTTTAGTTACCTGTGTCAATTAATAAAAATTCAGACTGTTGATATTACCTTCCAGAATCCCGAACAATAAAACATGTTCTCCTCTACTACAAATTGAGATCAGTCTCTAGATCCTAAAAAAAGCCAAGGTCTTATTGATTCATAGATATTGGAGAAATACAACTAAAGGCAAAATAGCTAAAGCTCTGAAATTCTCAACTGGTTAAGTAAATTCCCTGCCTTGATCTAACAGAGTTACTATTCTATTCAGAATGAGGACAAAGGCAATTTTCTTAGATCTGGCTTATTCTAAATATGACAGACTCTGACATATTACGACTTGTTTATCAAACCCAATTTAGGCATGAATTCAGGATAAATTCAAAAGAAGGATGTACTAAACTACTATTAGGAATATTTTCAAAACTGTACTAAGTTTTTAAAGAGGGCTTGGTAACTAGGTCCTTTTTATACTTCATGGAATACAACTGTCCTACACAACAGAACCAATGCTCCATCCCTATAGAGGAAGCTGTTGGGTCAGGATCTTTGAGCAAAGATCATGCAATATGTGACCTTGGCCTATGGTCTACCTGGAAATGAACCTCCAAAGGACTTTCCATTTCCATGGAGTGAAAAGCAACAATCATTTTTATGTTTCAACAATAACATCAGGATTGAATCACATCTCACCTTGGTTAGCAGCATGAAAATCATATCACTGTTGTCCTCACTTAGAAACTTCACCACTTTCTCATATAGCTGTATGAACTCTGCAGGCGCAGCATTGGGGGTAAAGAAAGGAGACAAGAGAGAGCAGAGCCTTCCATTCTTCAGAATGGTCTGAAGTACTTTTTTGCATTCTGATTTAGTGCCACTGATAAACACCTTGAAAAAATAAAAAGGAAAAATGTCACAAAATTCTCCCCTCCCCAACCTTTATTTAAGCAACCAAGTTTTAACGGGTTCTAAATAATTTCTTCTAAGTGAAAATATGAAACAATCAAAAGACGTCTAAAATCAATGTAGATAAGCCTATCACTTCCAATATAGGTGATATTAAACATTCTAGATAGCCCATTAATCTAATTTGGACAAACTGCATATAAAAAATTCTGAATTAACTATACTATACAATTTTTAAAGAGATTAAAATACTGAGGTAATTTGAATCCAGACATTTGCAATGTGCCTTCCATGATTACTAAATATCCAAGGTCATTCTGTATTACATCAAGAAAATGGTTAGATTTTATTGAGATATGCACTTAATACCTTTAAGAAGCTAACTTTCGCAATTAATACATAATCAGGATAACTTCAGCTTGTTTTAACCTGGTTCTAATTTTTAAAAGTACTAGAATATGAGGGTACTTCAAAAAGTTCGTGGAAAAATTCGTATTATCTTTCAATTCTACTTTTCCACAAACTTTTTGAAGTACCCTAATATAAGCAAATATTTAAATAATCTCAGGGTCTGAAAGGCTTTGATAAGGTTGACTACAGGCAGAAATAATAAAAGACAGGACTGATATATTTAATATATCAAAATTTTAACTTCTATAAGGCAAAAAGTACAAGTATTATAAAATTAAAGAAAAATGACAAACTAGAAAAATGTGCTGATAACACATTCCACATACCAGGTTAATAGTCTGAGGAGCTCTTTCAAAGCAATCAAAGAAACTCCAACAGAAAATGTGCATAAGACAACAACCAGCAATTCACAAAATTATATATAGATGGTCAATAAACATATGAAGACATACAACTTAACAAATCCTTAAAGAAATACAAATTAAAATGACAAGGAAATACCACTTCCCTTATCAGGTTAGCAAGATTTAAAAAGAATGATAATTCCAAACTCAGATGCTGCTACGATGGTATAAATAGGTGCAAACTTCCCAGGAAGGCAGTGAGATAATATACATCAAATGTTATATAATACATATTAAATGTGCAACACACATCAAATCCCTTTGACATAGCAAAATCATACTTCTAGAAAATTGCCCTAAAGAAAATAGTCCAAATTCACAAAGATGTACAAGAATATTTACCTCACCCTTATTGTAGCAAAACAAACTACCTAAATACCCATCCAAAGAGCACTGGCTCAATACATTACAATATATCTGTATCATGAACACTATGCAGACACTCAACATCACGACACAGGTCTGTAATTATTAACATAAAATTGTGTCTAATAGATGTTTTTAAATTGAAAAAAGGAGGTTACAAAATAGCATGTGCCCATTTTTTAAGTGTGTATCTATATTTATCGATATATATTTATATGTCACGCATATATATATATACATATCATACATCACACTTACATATGCATACACATATACTTAATACACATACCTACATGAGACAAACTATAATAAAATGTTAGTTATGTAACTAGTATCTCCAGGTGGTTAGAATTCTGAAAAATGTTTCTTCTTTATACTTTCTATACTGTCTGCATTGCTTATAATAAGCACACATTAACATGATGAACAGGAAAAAAACTTCTTAGAGAAAAAATCAATTGTAACACCTGTTTAGCATCGCTTCCTTATAAGTATCCAATAAGTAAGTACTTATTCAATTGAATCTGGGTGAGAGTACATGGTTAGTGTTCACATGTTTTTCAAACAAGTGGCTTTCCTTTCTTTTATGACACATTGCATACCTTTGCATGAATACATTGCCCTTGCCCTTGTTAAATATCCATGTGTTTAACTGTAAGCCAGATGGATAAAAAAATGCTGACCAAGAAAAAAGCAACTGGGAAGCAGCAGTGGGGAGGTGGAGCGAGCACTGAGAGTCATCAGAAGCCCTGGGATCCACTCACCAGCTGTATTCTTTAGGCCAGTCACTTAATCTTTAGAGCCCAGCTTTCTCATCTTTAAGATGGGAATGATATCAATCACTCACAGTAACTGTGCGAATGAAATAAATGACTAGAAAGTATTTTTTTAAATGATGAAAAATGTCAGTAATGTTACTGTTAACACCAACAACATATGATAGAGTCTGATTTCTCACTTGACTTTCAGATATGAATAATTTAATCCCCCTTGTATGAGACGCAAAATTCTATACCAAGAATTCTACTCACATCTTGAGAAGCCAACAATTCTAAGGGGCTTCAGACTTATGGAAAACTCTGAACCTGCAGTATATAAGTCTGAAGTCAACACTGACTATATCTAATAAAGACTCTGCAGGGACTCATACCTGAACAAGGCTAAAAACATAGAACACCCTTACCTGACCCAAGATCTCAATGCATGAAGTAAAGAACTGCCTTGTGGGAGGATGGCGCTGTGTCTCATCACTGACATAACCCACAACAGTAAAGAAGAGGCTAATGCCAACTTTCTGAATCCCAGGTGTAGGCTGCAACTTGTAGGCATTCACTAAGGCCCTGTGGGAAAACATGGGTAAGGCTATTGATCTACAATAAAAGAATCCACAACCACAGTGTTTCTTTGATACTGTACATTTATCAGGTAGTATTCTTAAGAATCCTCAGAGCCCTGTACAAATGTTACTTTAGAAATTTTTCATGGGGTAAATATGTAACTTCCAACTTTACCCAACAATTTATTTTCAATAAACAGTAATGATTTTATGCTCACCTAGGGGAAAAAAATCAGCTGTTTTATAAGGACTAATTAATATTCTTACCCATACTAAATTTTTCATATTTTGTATGTAATTCATAATTAACTATTTAACTTTTTGTATTCCTTTTACAACACATATTTTTTACACAAGAACCCTGATTTCTCTAAATTTTAAAATCCAAAACACTTACCAAGGTTGAGCAAAAGATTTTTGTATAGAATAAGATCCTAGAATAAAAATATCTCTTCTAATTCTCACACTTTTTTTAGTTCCCTTCCTGGTAAAAGAAATATCAACCTCTTGTTCACCTGATCACCTTCCAGGCCTTCCTTCCTTCCCAGGCTCCCAACTCAACTCACAAAAGGACTCCGTGCTCCACCGCACCCCACACACCCCCCCACCACCACCATCCCAAGTTACTGAGAGGATTAGCTGCTGGTACTAGAATGTGCAGTCACCTCAAAGTAAAAGGCAGAGAGTCAACCTCCCTCACCCGCAACCTAAAACTGTCCCTGGCAATTGTGCCGTAAACTTTGCTCAATAATCTGAGTTGACAATGATGACTTCCTGGGTAAATATAACTTTGATATAAAACTTAAGTATTAAATTGCTCCATGACTGGGGCCGGCCCGTGGCTCACTCGGTAGAGTGCGGTGCTGATAACACCAAGGCCCCGGGTTCAGATCCTATATAGGGACGGCTGGTTTGCTCACTGGCTGAGCGTGGTGCTGACAACACCAGGCCAAGGGTTGAGATCCCCTTACCGGTCATCTTTTTAAAAAAAAATAATAATAAATAAATAAATAAATAAATTGCTCCATGACTGAATTTCAATGCCCTCTATCATCTCATAATTCAGGGGTAAGCAAACTTTTTCTGTAAAGAGCCAGATAGTAAATATTTTATGCTTTGTAGGCCATAAAGTTTCTGTTGCAACTACTCAATTCTGCCCTTGTGGCATAAAAGCGATAGTCATTATAAATAAATGGGGATGGCTGTGTTCCAATAAAACTTAATTTATAAAAATAGGTAGGGCCGACCCTGTGGCTCACTCGGGAGAGTGCGGTGCTGGGAGTGCAGCAGCGCTGGGAGCGCCGAGGCCGTGGGTTCAGATCCTATATAGGGATGGCCGGTGCGCTCACTGGCTGAGCGCAGTGCAGGCGACACTACACCAAGGGTTGTGATCCCCTTACTGGTCACCAAAAAAAAAAAAAAAAAAAAAATAGGTAACAGGCCGGATTTGTCCCAAAGGCCATAGCTTGCCAATCTCTGTACTAATTTAATTACTGGGTGTTGGGAAGGGGAGAGGATAAGGATGTAGTAGCATGTATGATTACTCTTAATAATAACAAACTAGTATTTTAAATTATAATGCCTCTAAAACTTACGTAATCAAGTTTTCTGCATGCACAGCAGCTTCCACAATATTAAGTGAGGGTGGTTTAGCAGCCTCTGCTTGTAACTGCTTCACTTCTTTTCGCAATATATGAAGTTGTTGGCTTACTGCTTCATTTTTATGCATGCCTTCAAACTAACAAAAATTAAAGTGGTCAATAGACTTTTTTTCCCCTACATGTTTCTAGAACAGATATTTTAGTACACATACACTGGACATATGATAAAGAGAGTATTATTACAATTAACATTATAATTTAATTCAAAACTCTCAGTCGAATCTAAGACATATGGGAAAAATTTGTCAAAAAACTCTTTAAGAATCAAAGATTTTCCATGAAGAATCAAACTTAAAGACAGTTATTTTCTTATAAAAACACCAAAACTTATATCTATATATATGATTGCCTTATAAACTGATATGATCTCAAGTTAATTTTTCAATGTTCAAATCTCCATCAATAATACAGCCAATGTTTCCCACCACCAAAGCTTTTCTTGAAGACATCCAGCCCCTCCCCTATTGCTCTCTCCTTCCCCAAGACTTAACCCTCCTGCATTCTCTCAATCTCACACACATACAGTTCAACTTAAAACATTTAGCTGCATGTATGCCCGGCATAAAAAGAGGATGACACACACACTGTTAACAAAACAACTGCCATTTTGAAAGGAAGAAAAGACATATAATTATAAAACAAACAACAAAATGAGGTAAAATATGGAAAAGTGCCCAAATCAATTGCCTGTCAAGGAAAGAGCAATCAGCTAATTCAGTGGTTCCTGAAAGTTGGTCTTTGAGAAACTTTTTATTGGTTCTCAGAAAAGATATGAAAAATAAGAATTTATTGAGCTTTTCAAAAAAAGAAAAAATAAATTTATTTCAATTTAAAAGACTATTCTTTTCTAAGTTTATGTCTTTCCTACTTGAGGGGGTTGTTAATATACCCTTTCTCTACTGATGGTGACCTGTATGATAACTGGTTTTATCTGTGCATTTTTAATGTCCTTTTTTGGATATGGATAGATGCAAAGGAAAGGGGAAGACAAGCTAGGCCCAGGTTGCAACACAAAGTTAGAACTGATGTGACAGCTATGGGGGATGGGAGGACAGAGGAAAGAAAGGAGGAGCCCAACCAGGCTGATGCCAGGGGTTGGGGCTGAAGAGTGCAGTACAATCAGACTGGGGAGCAGGGGAACTTGTCCTGGGGAGGCCTTGACTAGGAGGCAAGGGAATTTGAACTTATCTTGCAGGCATAGCAAAGAATGCTGAAGAAATGAGAACATTTAGAAAGCAGGCATTTTAAATCCTACATTCTCTTCCAAAGGTCTTCCCCAATCACATGGGTGAGCAGTAGGATCTACATTTTCCCTTTACATGCACCTGCCTAAACCTAGTCTTCAGCTACCACTGCAATGATTACAAGTATCCTTTGTTTGGAAGTACTATAAAGTCTTAATTCACAAACATACTTAACTGAGACTGCTATGTCCCTGTCAGGGCTATTATAAATTTCACATCAAAAGTTACTGAAGTGCAATGAACCTGTTTGTTTTGCTTTACACAGAATCCCGGCATGGCACAACTCTGATAAAATACTGAGCATTTACTTTTTATGATCATGATGATAACTTTCGTCTATAAAACTCACCAATGTTGTATTAAAAATCTTTACAAAATGTCTTGTTTTAATGAAAAAATAAGCTGTTAGTATGACATCAAAAGGCATGAAAGTGAATACCCAAGAACATATCATTTTGTATTAAAAATCTTTACAAAATGTCTTGTTTTAATGAAAAAATAAGCTGTTAGTATGACATCGGAAGGCATGAAAGTGAATACCCAAGAACATATCATTTTAACAATAACTACTTTAATTTTTACTACTGGAAAAATGAGTGAGAAGCACAGGTCCTGGATTTAGATGGACTTGAATTCTGAAGTCTGACTTAGCTACTTGCTAGCTGTGTAACTTTGGCAAGTCTCTTAGCATCTCTGAACCTGTTGTTCTGAACTCATCCTCATTCTGTGACGATTTAGTGAGATAATGTAAGCAATGCACCTAGCTTAATACCCGGGATATGACAGTGTCTGGGCAAGCGACAAAAAGTACTATGATCAGTGCTGGGAAAGAAAGGGGGATATTGCAGTATGACCATCCCTACTGCTCTCCAAGGTCCAATGCCTGGAAGACATCTGTATTACGATAAAAAGGTAAGATGAACAGTGTGTAGTAGTTGAGATTTGTATAGAAAGCATTAAGCTGTTTAAATTGGCCATGGTTAAGCACAATCAAATGACTGCTAATTTCTAGTAGGAAAAAGTTCCAACTTTCAAGATATCTTTCACAGCCAAATAGTATCTATAAAATTACTGAAAGTAGCTAAAATCAGGGAACTTACCATGAAAGGCACATCTATAGCTATTCTTTCTCTCAAACACATCCATTCTCTAGCACAGACTATGGGAGACACTGACATTATAAACATGAATAACACAAGGCCCTTGCCCTCAGGTAACTCAAAATCTAGTAACGGTGTTTGAACTCATAATACAAAACAAGTAACATCACAGCCTAACAAGTGTGTACCGATGGCTTTCACTAACTCATTCAAGGGGTGTTAAGGGCACCTCTCATGTGCAGGAACCACTATAGATGGTACAGGTATACAAATAAAGATGGAAACCCTATTCCCAAAGAGTTCAGTCTGGGGGGGAAAAAAGAGCAAGTGAATGCAACAGCACTTAGTCACAAGCTACCATGAGAGGAGGCAATATCTCAACTTTAGTGGAGGAGTCGGGAAAGACCTCAAGAAGAGGGGTGGCCCAAACCAGGCACTGAAGACTGAGCAGGAGGTCAGAAACAGGTGGGAGAGAACAAAAGCAGCATATGCACTAGAACAAAGGTATGTCATGTTGTGTCTGGAGAACAGAGAAAGTCTCAGTGGCTAGAAAATAGAATGTTTGGGAAGTGGCAGAATAAAATGATGATGCCACTAGAAAAAAAATCAAGAACAGACTATGAAGGGCCCCAAGAGTCGTGTTCCCTTTAGACACTAGAAAGCAAATGTGGATTTTTAGCCTGGAAATGTGATCAGATCTGTGTTTAAAAAGATGCATGGTAACAAAATGGAAAACAGACTTGACAAGAAGAAAGACTATGGGCGGGAAGCGTAATGCAATAGTTCAGGGAGGAAGTGAGGTGGGCCTGCCATGGGGCAATGGCAATGGAAACAGAGAAGAGAATCAATTTAAAGCCATTTGAGAGGCAGAACCGGTATGATCTAGGGAGCAACTAGATGGGAAATATGGGGGTGTATGGAAGAGAAAGTACTGACGCCTAGGTCTCCATCTGGGGAAACCAGGTAGGTTTTACAGGAAGAACAGACAGAGAGTAAGGATGAGGTTAGTTTGGGACCTGTGGAGTTTAAGGTATCTACAGGATATTCAGATAGAATGCTAAGTAGGCAGGTGGAAATCTAATCTGGAACTCAATAAAGAATTGTGGACTAGAGAAACAAGAGGATCATCAACATACGCGTAAGTTGTTCTTAATCTTTTGGGGGTCATAGACTGCTACTCTTGAGGATCTATTGAAGCTGTGAACTGTCCAGAAAAAACTTTTACATATATTTTCAGGGGCTTCACCGACTGTCTAAAGGCCATTCACAGACCCCCAGAATAAGAGCTCCAGCACAAATAGCAGGCAAAAGCAGATGTCATATGAAGAAAGGGATCAGGAGTAGAACCAAGCACAACTAGCAACCTAAGGGTTAAGGGAGAGAAACCTTGGAAACTAAGAAGTGATCAGACATTCAGGGGGACCAGAAGAGACCTCATGAAGTTCAGTATCATCAAATGATAGAAAGGTGTTTAACAGAATCAAAACTAATAGATACAGCCATGAGGTGATCACTGGATTCATGTATATAGAGGGCTACAGTTTTATTTACAAAAATAAAATAATTTACCTTTTGCAGGGCATATTCTCTCCCAATGACAGTTTCATAATGAGTCATAAACACTCAGAAATTACCCTCACTATCCTAACACCTCTCTTCCTGAAACTAAAATCATCCATAACCAAAGTCATCCATTTGGGCAAGAGAGGGCTTTACATTCAAGTACTGTGCAATCTTTGGCCAAAAATCACAGCAAAACTAATTAACTTGCATAAATAATCCCCAAACTTCATTCCTCTACCTTTCTCTTAGCTATGAATGAGTAGACAAAAAATAATACTTTTTATCCTCAATTCATAGAAACGTCAACCAGCAAGTAGTGTCCAGGACAGCCTCAATTAGCAATTACTATATAACTTTCAAGAGAAATCTTATTTAAGTCTCAGACTACAAAAGTTGTTCACTGTCTTCATATTTTTAATTTCCCTGGCACATCTGCCATTATCAGGCAAATACTGTTGATACTGAACTTCTATGAGCCATCAGAGGGGGTTCTCAAGCTTCTGGATCTTCCCAAACGGAACCGAAAATCAGGGCATGGGGCAAATGAGTGCAGCCAGCAGAAAATTAAAATCTGCTGTAAGAAAACTTGAATATTTCTAATGGGCTATGGCCACAAAATACAGCACTTTTTCAAATTCTTTAGGCTTCTATAAAACCTCCTTTTATCCTATCTGTCCTTTGTACATTTTTTTCCCCTCTTTCTTCAAGTAATATAACTGTTTACCAATTTTCCTCCTGAGCAAAGAAAGCACAAGTATTTTGGTGTGTCTGTAAAAACATTTAAGCTGCATTCATGTCAATCCTTCTTTTTTTTTTTTTTTTTTTGGTGGCTGGCCAGTATGGGGATCCAAACCTTTGACCTTGATGTCAGATCTTCTTATTATAAGCCATATTCTTTCTGACCTCCCTCCAATCAAAATTACTTTGAAGATGTATTAGAAAAAGTTTACCTTTTTATTGAGAATTAACAAAGTAAAAGATTATAAATTTCAAATCAAGGTTTCAGACAAATAATATGATCTCTTTTCTGAAAAGAAAAAGAGATAAGTCACTGGTAGGCTTGGAGTTAAAGCTCCCTGGTCTGCCTGGTGGTATTTTCCACTGCATGACCCTGAGAGTTAACAGGAGGTCAGGGTAAAGACCTGTTCTTTGGCTGGGGCAGCAAACATTTACAACTCTTCACACAGCAAGCTACCAGCCAGAATTGGAAAAACATTTCTTTGTACTTATCTTACTAGTAACTTATAAAAATGCATTTTAGAATTCCCTTCTCTGTATAGAATTAACAACCTGGCAAAAATATGTAGTTTCAAAATATGGAAAAATACTGTACTTGTAAAAACACGGACTGGTAATAAAACATCTCCTTTTTATTATAACAGGATACATTTTCAGTTTTTTCCCACCAACTAAATCTCCACCCTAAGTTGCAAATGATCTTTCTTAAATACCTCTACCTTGGTCTCACTAAAGCATCAGTAACTGAGAAAACAAAACACCAAAAGTAAATTAACTTTATAAAGCACCCAACCAAAGATATGTTTAAGAATATGTTTAACAGTCTCACATGTTTACAACAAAATATAGGAAAATAAGTTGGACTCATCCTGACTTCCAGGTTAAATTTCCTAGCTTTAGAAAATCATGTTGAAGAAAATTAGAAATAAATTTTAAGGGTAATAAAAATTACAGTAAGTATAAAAGGTTATTTCTGAGAAGACGTTTTAGAGAAAACAGTCTCCTCAGGAAATTGAAGAATACATTCGAATAGTTAAAATGTAGATTAACAAAAAAAGAAGGGAAATTTTTGGAGGACAACCAAGGATAAACAAAATAAATTTTCCCCAATTTCCAAAAGCTAACAAAAAAGAGGAGCTATTTTTGTGCAAATGTAGTCAGGTAGCAGATAGTACCTATCTCCAAGAATTTCTTTTTCAGCTCATGGAATAATGAATTCATTCACAGAAAAAGCAAAGTGCAGTGATCAAAGAGCATGGGCTCTGGAGCCAGACTGCCTGGGCCTTCCTGATTCCACCACTCTCTGCCTGTGTCACCTTGGGTATGTTACTTAACCCCTCTATGCCTCTATTTCTTCACCTGAAAAATGAAGATAATAATACTCCGCCTAATAGGGTTATTGTGAGGATAAAATAATTTATGAAAAGTGTTTAGACAGTGCCTGGCATAAAGGTCTATAATGTGCTGGCTTAAGCTAAACTTCCATTCCTGCTGCCCTGCTCCCTCTGCTTCCACCATCTTGCAATGTGAGACCCCTGGGTCACTGTTGCCACCACCAGACAGACTTTGGACTTCTCAGCCTCATAAACTGATGTGGAACTAAAATGGCGACGGGTTCGGAGTGCCTGTGTCAGGAAACAGCGCGATCCTGAGAGCNGTATTAAAAATCTTTACAAAATGTCTTGTTTTAATGAAAAAATAAGCTGTTAGTATGACATCGGAAGGCATGAAAGTGAATACCCAAGAACATATCATTTTAACAATAACTACTTTAATTTTTACTACTGGAAAAATGAAAGAAAAAAATTAAATTACTTGCATTAAATTACATAATGAATCAAAACAAATATCCAAATTTAATTTCAAATCTTTCCAATAGCAGACCAATGCTTAATAGCATAGAATGTGATTGGGAGTATGTGCAGTAAGCTTTTTCGTCAATATGTTACTAACTCCAGTGAGACTGGGTCTCTGAATGCCAGAGTGGCCTAGAGAGAAAGCAGCCAAACAGAGAGGAAAAAAGGGAATCTGAGAGGAAGAAAGAAGACAGTGAGAATGAAGGAAAGTGGAAAGACAAAGGACAAGAGGTCATTTGACTGGGAAATAGACAGATAAAACTAACATCACTTTGTAACTCAAAGTTTAAAACTGCCACCCTACGTTGTAGAAACTATGAAAATAAAACCAACTAATTTAGGAAAGTTTAGACACTCTCACAAAAAAAAACAAAAAAATCCCAAAATTATCGTTATTTTCTAGTCTATTTATTTTTGTTCCTTGTTCCCACCACTGTTGAAAGTTTTCTTTTCTTAGCAGAACAGAGGGGAGGGAGACTGAATGACCACCAGCTCTTAGCTACAAGAAGTTACAGACAATAGAACAAAGCAGCATGGTGGAAGCCCCTCCACTTGAGTTATTTTAAGTAGACAAAGAAATCACAAAGTTGGAAATAGCATATCCTTTGGCAAACTTTTACAATAATGTGAGGTCCTCAGTGGGTCTTTTCCATCTTTCCTTTCTAGGAATGAACAAATTTTTCACATGATAATAAATCAATCCAGGGCCCAACAAACATGCCCCACAATACTGAAGTACAACAAAAGGAACCCAGTTATAAATCACCCCATTTCCTCAGGGAATATGACTGAATTATTAGAGGCTCCTATTAGGAGGGGAGATCCCAGAAGAAGCACGTCTCACTTCCCATAAAATATATTTTGGCTTTTCTATACCCCAAACAAGTTATACATAGTTCAAACACTTGCAGATAGCTGGAAATTTCCAGGGCTTTCCTGACCAGAAAAATTGTTAAGCAATAAAACATTTTCATGATATCATTTGAAATCTTTATAAATGAGCCATTAAAATTATATTTAAAATATACAAATCATCTCCCATGAAGCTAATTTTTAAAAACTGACCCACTCCAACGTATTAAGTTAAAATTATGGGTTCTCTATCACTGACAAAGAAGGCAATACTATCACACAGACTGACAAAGAAAATGGCACACATGTTCATTTAAATGAGATTTGACTGTCATGGTCAACCTACTCAGAATCATACTGACAGTCGTCAGAAAGTGGAGCTAAAGCAGCTAAATCAAAATGGCCTAGCAATACTGAATGTGAGAAGCACAGGTCCTGGATTTAGATGGACTTGAATTCTGAAGTCTGACTTAGCTACTTGCTAGCTGTGTAACTTTGGCAAGTCTCTTAGCATCTCTGAACCTGTTGTTCTGAACTCATCCTCATTCTGTGACGATTTAGTGAGATAATGTAAGCAATGCACCTAGCTTAATACCCGGGATATGACAGTGTCTGGGCAAGCGACAAAAAGTACTATGATCAGTGCTGGGAAAGAAAGGGGGATATTGCAGTATGACCATCCCTACTGCTCTCCAAGGTCCAATGCCTGGAAGACATCTGTATTACGATAAAAAGGTAAGATGAACAGTGTGTAGTAGTTGAGATTTGTATAGAAAGCATTAAGCTGTTTAAATTGGCCATGGTTAAGCACAATCAAATGACTGCTAATTTCTAGTAGGAAAAAGTTCCAACTTTCAAGATATCTTTCACAGCCAAATAGTATCTATAAAATTACTGAAAGTAGCTAAAATCAGGGAACTTACCATGAAAGGCACATCTATAGCTATTCTTTCTCTCAAACACATCCATTCTCTAGCACAGACTATGGGAGACACTGACATTATAAACATGAATAACACAAGGCCCTTGCCCTCAGGTAACTCAAAATCTAGTAACGGTGTTTGAACTCATAATACAAAACAAGTAACATCACAGCCTAACAAGTGTGTACCGATGGCTTTCACTAACTCATTCAAGGGGTGTTAAGGGCACCTCTCATGTGCAGGAACCACTATAGATGGTACAGGTATACAAATAAAGATGGAAACCCTATTCCCAAAGAGTTCAGTCTGGGGGGGAAAAAAGAGCAAGTGAATGCAACAGCACTTAGTCACAAGCTACCATGAGAGGAGGCAATATCTCAACTTTAGTGGAGGAGTCGGGAAAGACCTCAAGAAGAGGGGTGGCCCAAACCAGGCACTGAAGACTGAGCAGGAGGTCAGAAACAGGTGGGAGAGAACAAAAGCAGCATATGCACTAGAACAAAGGTATGTCATGTTGTGTCTGGAGAACAGAGAAAGTCTCAGTGGCTAGAAAATAGAATGTTTGGGAAGTGGCAGAATAAAATGATGATGCCACTAGAAAAAAAATCAAGAACAGACTATGAAGGGCCCCAAGAGTCGTGTTCCCTTTAGACACTAGAAAGCAAATGTGGATTTTTAGCCTGGAAATGTGATCAGATCTGTGTTTAAAAAGATGCATGGTAACAAAATGGAAAACAGACTTGACAAGAAGAAAGACTATGGGCGGGAAGCGTAATGCAATAGTTCAGGGAGGAAGTGAGGTGGGCCTGCCATGGGGCAATGGCAATGGAAACAGAGAAGAGAATCAATTTAAAGCCATTTGAGAGGCAGAACCGGTATGATCTAGGGAGCAACTAGATGGGAAATATGGGGGTGTATGGAAGAGAAAGTACTGACGCCTAGGTCTCCATCTGGGGAAACCAGGTAGGTTTTACAGGAAGAACAGACAGAGAGTAAGGATGAGGTTAGTTTGGGACCTGTGGAGTTTAAGGTATCTACAGGATATTCAGATAGAATGCTAAGTAGGCAGGTGGAAATCTAATCTGGAACTCAATAAAGAATTGTGGACTAGAGAAACAAGAGGATCATCAACATACGCGTAAGTTGTTCTTAATCTTTTGGGGGTCATAGACTGCTACTCTTGAGGATCTATTGAAGCTGTGAACTGTCCAGAAAAAACTTTTACATATATTTTCAGGGGCTTCACCGACTGTCTAAAGGCCATTCACAGACCCCCAGAATAAGAGCTCCAGCACAAATAGCAGGCAAAAGCAGATGTCATATGAAGAAAGGGATCAGGAGTAGAACCAAGCACAACTAGCAACCTAAGGGTTAAGGGAGAGAAACCTTGGAAACTAAGAAGTGATCAGACATTCAGGGGGACCAGAAGAGACCTCATGAAGTTCAGTATCATCAAATGATAGAAAGGTGTTTAACAGAATCAAAACTAATAGATACAGCCATGAGGTGATCACTGGATTCATGTATATAGAGGGCTACAGTTTTATTTACAAAAATAAAATAATTTACCTTTTGCAGGGCATATTCTCTCCCAATGACAGTTTCATAATGAGTCATAAACACTCAGAAATTACCCTCACTATCCTAACACCTCTCTTCCTGAAACTAAAATCATCCATAACCAAAGTCATCCATTTGGGCAAGAGAGGGCTTTACATTCAAGTACTGTGCAATCTTTGGCCAAAAATCACAGCAAAACTAATTAACTTGCATAAATAATCCCCAAACTTCATTCCTCTACCTTTCTCTTAGCTATGAATGAGTAGACAAAAAATAATACTTTTTATCCTCAATTCATAGAAACGTCAACCAGCAAGTAGTGTCCAGGACAGCCTCAATTAGCAATTACTATATAACTTTCAAGAGAAATCTTATTTAAGTCTCAGACTACAAAAGTTGTTCACTGTCTTCATATTTTTAATTTCCCTGGCACATCTGCCATTATCAGGCAAATACTGTTGATACTGAACTTCTATGAGCCATCAGAGGGGGTTCTCAAGCTTCTGGATCTTCCCAAACGGAACCGAAAATCAGGGCATGGGGCAAATGAGTGCAGCCAGCAGAAAATTAAAATCTGCTGTAAGAAAACTTGAATATTTCTAATGGGCTATGGCCACAAAATACAGCACTTTTTCAAATTCTTTAGGCTTCTATAAAACCTCCTTTTATCCTATCTGTCCTTTGTACATTTTTTTCCCCTCTTTCTTCAAGTAATATAACTGTTTACCAATTTTCCTCCTGAGCAAAGAAAGCACAAGTATTTTGGTGTGTCTGTAAAAACATTTAAGCTGCATTCATGTCAATCCTTCTTTTTTTTTTTTTTTTTGGTGGCTGGCCAGTATGGGGATCCAAACCTTTGACCTTGATGTCAGATCTTCTTATTATAAGCCATATTCTTTCTGACCTCCCTCCAATCAAAATTACTTTGAAGATGTATTAGAAAAAGTTTACCTTTTTATTGAGAATTAACAAAGTAAAAGATTATAAATTTCAAATCAAGGTTTCAGACAAATAATATGATCTCTTTTCTGAAAAGAAAAAGAGATAAGTCACTGGTAGGCTTGGAGTTAAAGCTCCCTGGTCTGCCTGGTGGTATTTTCCACTGCATGACCCTGAGAGTTAACAGGAGGTCAGGGTAAAGACCTGTTCTTTGGCTGGGGCAGCAAACATTTACAACTCTTCACACAGCAAGCTACCAGCCAGAATTGGAAAAACATTTCTTTGTACTTATCTTACTAGTAACTTATAAAAATGCATTTTAGAATTCCCTTCTCTGTATAGAATTAACAACCTGGCAAAAATATGTAGTTTCAAAATATGGAAAAATACTGTACTTGTAAAAACACGGACTGGTAATAAAACATCTCCTTTTTATTATAACAGGATACATTTTCAGTTTTTTCCCACCAACTAAATCTCCACCCTAAGTTGCAAATGATCTTTCTTAAATACCTCTACCTTGGTCTCACTAAAGCATCAGTAACTGAGAAAACAAAACACCAAAAGTAAATTAACTTTATAAAGCACCCAACCAAAGATATGTTTAAGAATATGTTTAACAGTCTCACATGTTTACAACAAAATATAGGAAAATAAGTTGGACTCATCCTGACTTCCAGGTTAAATTTCCTAGCTTTAGAAAATCATGTTGAAGAAAATTAGAAATAAATTTTAAGGGTAATAAAAATTACAGTAAGTATAAAAGGTTATTTCTGAGAAGACGTTTTAGAGAAAACAGTCTCCTCAGGAAATTGAAGAATACATTCGAATAGTTAAAATGTAGATTAACAAAAAAAGAAGGGAAATTTTTGGAGGACAACCAAGGATAAACAAAATAAATTTTCCCCAATTTCCAAAAGCTAACAAAAAAGAGGAGCTATTTTTGTGCAAATGTAGTCAGGTAGCAGATAGTACCTATCTCCAAGAATTTCTTTTTCAGCTCATGGAATAATGAATTCATTCACAGAAAAAGCAAAGTGCAGTGATCAAAGAGCATGGGCTCTGGAGCCAGACTGCCTGGGCCTTCCTGATTCCACCACTCTCTGCCTGTGTCACCTTGGGTATGTTACTTAACCCCTCTATGCCTCTATTTCTTCACCTGAAAAATGAAGATAATAATACTCCGCCTAATAGGGTTATTGTGAGGATAAAATAATTTATGAAAAGTGTTTAGACAGTGCCTGGCATAAAGGTCTATAATGTGCTGGCTTAAGCTAAACTTCCATTCCTGCTGCCCTGCTCCCTCTGCTTCCACCATCTTGCAATGTGAGACCCCTGGGTCACTGTTGCCACCACCAGACAGACTTTGGACTTCTCAGCCTCATAAACTGATGTGGAACTAAAATGGCGACGGGTTCGGAGTGCCTGTGTCAGGAAACAGCGCGATCCTGAGAGCTGTGTGCTGTGATACCAGAGTATAGACTGCAT
>NW_007736934.1:0-1654 GCF_000696425.1 Galeopterus variegatus
GCAGGTGGTATGTGTTTAGTCTTGCAAGGATTTGAATCTCTTCTTAATTTTTCAAAGACTATGCCTAATTTAGTTCAGATTTTAATAGGTTTATATTGGAATTGAATAACAATAAGACCAAGTTTCTAAATATGGCCATGATCTTGTCAATAATAAACTATCCTTTAAGAGGACACATTAGGAATTTTCTAATTCACTAAAAGATTACTTTTTCAATATGACCAATGACCCACCCACATTCGCTTCTAAATAGTCATGAGGTCTTAAGTTACCACAAAACTTTCTTGATTATCAGTTTTTTAACTGAAAAATGCAAATCCTAATATTAGTTAAATGCTTTATTAAAAAAACCCCACATACACGAAAGTTATTGTTATTATTGGTGATTATTATTAATACAGGTTTACATTTTATATGTACATCTCTAACAGATGAACAAATATTAAATTATTCAGAGCCTTAATATTCAGTGTCTACTAGGACTAAAATGTGATTTTAAATCTCCTATATTATTATTTTTTCAATATACCCCTTATTTGAATTAAACTTTATTTTGAAAAATTGGTTAGTTTTGAATCGTTTTATGCGTTTGNGCTCTTAGTAAAAGAACTTACTGTGATTTTCGTAAGTCAACTATATTAAACTTTCTAACAGGATTATTTGGGAATGTGTTTATCGATAACTGTTATCAAAGCCAATTATTAAATATCTTGGCTTTTCTATTGGATTTTGTTTCATCGTAATTCAAATAGCAGAGAGAGAGAGAGATAGAGACAGGGAGAGAGAGAGAGGGAGAGAATAGAGTAACACAAAATATTTTGACCAAGAGGTTTGTTCTGTGTTCTAGTCTCCTTTTGTCATTAAAGAGGATAGTGAATAATGTTTCAATGCTTTCATAATTCTAATTAGCATATTTGCTAACACCGTNGATAAGTATGTACATATTTAATAGGTTTTGGCAGCCAAAAATGTGTTTCCCATCACAAGTTTCATACTATTGAACAGTATTTGAGTCCTACTATTCTAAATTATAGTACATTAATTTTTATTTATACTTTAGAAGGTAATTTCATTTAAAGTAAACAAAAATAACTTCTCCTGAATGCTCTTAGTAAAAGAACTTACTGTGATTTTCGTAAGTCAACTATATTAAACTTTCTAACAGTATTATTAGGGAAGGTGTTTATCGATAACTGTTATCAAAGCCAATCAGTAAATATCTTGGCTTTTCTATTGGATTTTGTTTCATCGTAATTCATATAGCAGAGAGAGAGAGAGAGAGAGAGAGAGACAGGGAGAGAGAGAGAGGGAGAGAATAGAGTAACACAAAATATTTTGACCAAGAGGTTTGTTCTGTGTTCTGGTCTCCTTTTGTCATTAAAGAGAAGGATAGTGAATAATGTTTCAATGCTTTCATAATTCTAATTAGCATATTTGCTAACACCGTCTTCCCATCTGAGGTCATACAAAAGATATGGGATCTGCTCCAAAATTTAGATAATTAGAGATGTCAGAACTAAATTTTTGGATTTGTATTTGTTTAGCACAAACTTAGAGAATTTTAATTTCTCAATTCGGATGGGTAGTGTTTGTATTGCCTTAAACGTTATTGATTTTCTCTATTTAAACATTATCTTCCTAGTTAGATTGCCTC
>NW_007736934.1:3142-4816 GCF_000696425.1 Galeopterus variegatus
CTTATTTGAATTAAACTTTATTTTGAAAAATTGGTTAGTTTTGAATCGTTTTATGCGTTTGAAAAGGCAAGCCATCACTACTATTTGCTTAATCTCTCTTCTCTATTATTCTAGGATGCTCATTTTTACCATATGTATTAGATATTCTATCCTTACATATTTATTAGGCCAGGTACTATTGCAGACCCAAGTCAAGTAGCAGTGAGAAAAAAAGTCTCTTGACATAGAGTTTATATGTTCTTAGAAGCATTTTAAGAATAAACACATAGACAAGATATGTAATAGGACAAGAAGTAATCAAAACTTTAAAGTAAAAGTGATAAGTTAAAAAGAAAGTGTGAAAGGGACTTTGTGGGTATCGAGGAAGTCTCCTTTGATTCAATGGCATTTAAACAGAAGTCAGTTTCTGCAATATTCATTTTCTTATAGTCCTAGTTCTTTATTCATATATGAATACAAAAGTGCTTTAATTACTGTTATATAATAATATGTGTTAATTTTTAGTAGCGTTAATTCTTTCTTACTTTTGTTTTAAAATGTTTTCCCTTATTCTTTCTGGTTGCATTGCAACTTTAACTGAGTCCTCCAGTGTGTTATTCTCGGTGCATAGAGATCACATTTTTTGTAGGTTTATTTTAAATACAGTTATCTTGCTGAATTTATTATTTTTATTAGACTTCTGGTTTCTTCTCACCTGGAATGTTCTATGTATGCAACATCATCCTTCTGTGTGTGCATGTGTATGTACAGGTAAGTGTGTTATGTATTTGTGTGTTTATGTGTTTTATATTTGTATATTTTCTTTATGTTTTATTGCATTCCTATAACTTATAAAACGTCAGTGGTGATAATTAGAAATTTTTTTTGGTTCTTACTCTTTTTGTTTCTATGTATTAATGTAAAACATTCACTGAAGCAGTCAGTATACAACCCTCAGAAAACAAAGGAGCACCCCATATATATAAGCCCTCCTGACTGCTGTGTCCCTTTAAGTGTACAATTCACGAATATTTTCTTCTGGCTGCTACTGGTTTTTAATGCTATTCTAGTGTTTACCTGGTCTTTGGATTTCATGTTCTCTTTCCTGCCATAGTCTTGCTATTTGGATATGGAAACAGATTGGCTTTTTACGTTGACTCCTGGCATACACTTAGTTGAACAGGACTTTGCACTCTAATTCCATCTAATTATGTGCCTGTTAGTCATGTTGTCCAAACCAGCTTTGGCTCAGGAACTCAACTTTCCATTGAACCAGAATCACCACGTTATATGGAAAATCAAAAGTGATCTATTTTGCTAAAAGACCACTTGGAATTTTTGTATCATTTACATAATAATCATTAAATTGTAACTGTGATCAGTATATAGGCAAATTGTATTTTATTGTAAAGTATATTACTTGATAGACACAACAATCATAATAAATATTCAAAATGTTTAACACAATAAATGACATATTAAAAATTCTAGCTATGTTAAAGATTATGTCCACATCCCTAAGGCAATTCAAGAGGCATAAATAAGAAACATTACAGCATCAATTTAAGACATTATTCAGTAAATTCCATTAATTTCTGTGCATTATAAATTTGTTACTTCTTTTTGAAAATTGGAATGATACTCCGGGCTGGCTAAGGCTGTCTTTGTTCCACATTAAACTTCTATTTTTTTTTT
>NW_007736934.1:5074-8573 GCF_000696425.1 Galeopterus variegatus
TAAAGATTATGTCCACATCCCTAAGGCAATTCAAGAGGCATAAATAAGAAACATTACAGCATCAATTTAAGACATTATTCAGTAAATTCCATTAATTTCTGTGCATTATAAATTTGTTACTTCTTTTTGAAAATTGGAATGATACTCCGGGCTGGCTAAGGCTGTCTTTGTTCCACATTAAACTTCTATTTTTTTTTGGTACAAAGTGAATGTTTTTCTGTTCCCCTTTTCATATGAAAGTTACTGAAAATGTGATGTTTTTGATGTCACCATAATTTTATTTTCTTCCACTACCTGCCATAATAAATCAGATTCTGACTTTTTTGTTTTAAGTTGAAGTAATTGCAGTAAGGTGTAGTGTTTTTTTCCCACACTCCTCCCCAGAGGATAAACTAACATGCCCAGGCAAGGTAACAAGACAGACTGCCTTCATGATTCTTAAGTTTACAATTCATATCAGTTTGATATCAGTTGTGTGACACTTTCAAGTGAAATAATGAAATTTTAGCAATTGCAATGGAAATCATATGTTATTTGTTTTATGCTTGCCCCTGAATTTCTAATCTTGCTTGCAAAGAGAGTTGTGCTGAGCCATTACCCAAAAAGTAATACATTTCACATTAGCATTCTTACTGCTAAGATTTCAGATGCCATGTGTAAAGTGTATTAAGTGTTCTATATACTTTGACCAGTAATAAGAGAGCCTAATGTCCTACAAAACATTTCACTTAATTTTTCAGAGTAAAATGATCATTGTTAAATAAATAGTATCGCATGCATGATTTCTAAATCTACCTATGTATATTACTTAGAAATAGTCATACTATAAATCTTCATTGTTTTTAAAATGTCCAGTTAAATAAGATAGTACAAATATCATTGAAAATAGTAGGAAAGTCTCTAAAAAATTTAAGCATAACCAGTTAAACCCTATTTCTAAATCTGCATATAAATTACTTGTTATATACATCACCTCACTCATCTTTTACAAATCATTTTTCTTATCTATACTTTACCACCTTACAGGATTGACATGAGAAAACATGACAAAAATAAAACACTTTGCAAATTCAAAGTAGTAGAAAATAGTTTGGTGTTTCTTGGCAGAAAAGATCAGAAATGGATTCTCGTCTACAAAAAGAATGGTACTGGCACTCCTGGTGCCCTTACAAGCCACACATGGATGAGACTCCCACTTTGTCTATCCATCTGCCTCCTCAATGTCTATATTCAGATATCTAAGACTATCAAAATTCTCAAAAATAAACTCATGATCTCTTCTTCTAACTGCTTCACTCCTCCACCAGCAACTCATCCATTTTAGCTAATGATAATTGTATACTTTTGATTGCTTAAGCTTGAAATCATCTTTGAAATAACTTTTGTTTTATATATCCCACCCAACCCATCAGGAATTTTTATTGGCTCTATTTACAAAACATTCAGAACATACCTAATTTTACCACTTTCATTGCTAACACCATAGTCAAAGCTATCATTATGTCTCACCAAAATTACTACAATTACCTCCTATCTTTCTACTTTCATTTTTGCCTCGCCACTTTAAGCAAATATATTCTTGAAATAGCAGCCAAAGGACCATATATCTTAATGACCTCACCCAAATAACCTAGGGTAAAAATAAGATTCTCAGAATAGTCCAAAAGTTTCCACCACTAACTTTCTGACCTCATTTCCTACTTCTATCCCCTGTCTTTATTATGTTCCAAACACAATAGCCATCATGCTATTCCATTAAAATGTAGGCCTTTTGAGCTGGCAAAAGTTTTGACCTTTATGCTTTTCTTCCCTAGATAACTTTATTTCTTAACTCCCTCAGTCCTTTGCAAAAATGTCACCTTTTCAACCTATGCTGACCACTCTGAAATTGGACCAACTCCCATGTTTCTGGACTCCTAATCCATCTTACTCTGCTTTACGTTTGTCTATAAAATTACTATCACTCTCACACCAAACACTTTACTCTCTCCAGTCTCCTTCAACTAGAATGTGAGTGTCATGAGGATTGGAAATTGTAATTCTTTTATTTGCTGCTATATGCTCAGAGTCTGAAATAATGTTGGCAGAAATAAATACTCATTTAATAAATAAAGAAGTGAACTATCTTGACATGAAGTTAAAGAATTGAATAAATTTGATAGTGCTCTGCTTTGGTGATCCATCTTACCTGGAAATAACATTGATGTTTCTTGAAATTGATAACATTTAGGAATTGAAGCAAGCCTACAGATTCTCAAATGCCCCTTTTCCAGTCCTTTGCTTTTAGGAATAGGGTAGAATTAGACTATATTCTTAATCTCTATATCATTGCTAAATCAACATTTATAAATCATTATGTGGCCTTAGTAATATTTTCCTTCTGACAATGCCTTTAATAAATTACATTAAAACATAACTTTTCACCTTTTTTCACCTTTATCCTATTGTTAATATCACCTTGGTGCCAGAACATTGAGTTAGAGTCAACATAGGTTAATGTTTAAAAACCTCCTTGAAGTTTCTTCTAACAAAGTCCAGAAGGAAGAATTATCACCCTATTATTTATATATTTAACCAAACTGTCAATTACCCTCAGCCTAATCTATTAGTTACTGATTATTGATTATTTGGTTGATGAAAATGAATATGTCACAGGTTCCTTCTTGCAAATCAGATGTCAATCTCAATGTCACCACCTCAGAGGGTCCTTCACACAGATTACTGCAGCCTCCAGTCATTCTCTACCACAGTGTCTTAATTTAATTCTCAGCATAGCTCTTAGAACTCTGATATTTTTAAAATTTATGTACGTATGCATTTATTTACTTTCAGTGTCCTCCATCTCACACTAAGATAAGAGCTGAGAATTTGTCTGCCCTATCCAGAAATATATCCTTGCACACAGTAGACAAGTATTTGTTGAATGACTGAACGAATCAATCAATTAACAGGCACTGTGAGAGAGTCAAGGAATTGTTAGACAGACTCACTGTCCTGAGGAAATTTCAAATATAAATAAAGAGATGAGAGACTCACTGGAAAGTATGAATCAGTAACAACTCTAAAGTGCCAGCGACAAAGGTACATCACAGCTCAGTGAAGTAATCTTCTTAATTATTCCTATAAATGATTTGAGAATTTAAAACTTTAAAGCTAGGCTCTGCAGGACACCTCAAGATGGACATATGAGTGTCTGAATTTTTAAAATTTTTTTCATATATATATGTATGGTTTTGGAATCATGCATTTAATATATAATTACATTTCATTCATTTATTGCTAACTACCAAAAAATAAATAAATACATCATTAGCTAGAGGAAATATCATTGTATCTACCTACATCTTTCATTGTGCCAACTTTTGGTGAATGTTTTCAAAGACATTTTTTAACACAGCAAGTGTATTTGAAAGACAGCTTTCTTTTCTATTAATTATGTTTGTTGGGCCGGCCCGTGGCTCACTCGGGAGAGTGTGGTGCTGATAACACCAAGGCCCCG
>NW_007736934.1:9983-30735 GCF_000696425.1 Galeopterus variegatus
TATGGCATTTTGTCATGGCAAGCCGAACAGACTAAGACAAATTAATATTGCTAGCCTGATTCAATCAAGTTGAAAATAATGGTTAAACTTAAACTCACTTTTATATAATTGTTCTGTAAATTAAGTTTGGTTTTACTCAAAACAATTAATATGTGACTTTAAAACATAGAGTAATAAAAAAAATAAATATTTGTACTTTTTACATAAATGTATTTCAATCAAGATATATAACTTGCACACAAAGAATAATAAATATAGTTATAGTTCCTGATTATATAAAGCAAACAGATTCTGATGTGAATATTATGAAAGGTTTTTTTTCTTCTTCTGAAGTTTATTTGTTTACTGGGATTTTGAAAATTGAACTTCTTATTCCTCTATGGGATACAAATAACTAATTTCTTCAATAACTATAAAATTGTATATATTGTTAGAGTGTAATTTTAACAAAATACATGATTCTGGGAAGCCCATTTACAATTTCAAATGCTGTTTTGGTAAAATTTTACAATATGTTTTTTTCTGATGCTCTTNGCGCCGCCGCACTTTCCAAGTGGCGCACTAGCACAGTGCGCCACCGGGCCGGCCCCATAGCACTCCTTTAAGCTCACTGAATATGCATATAAACCTGGTCCCCATTTGGCATGAATATCAGCCTCCTCCTGTCCCTTGGCAGAGCAATTATCTTCTGTCCTTCTAGAGACGATTTCCCCAATCTGCAGATTATTTCTTGAAAATAAAGTCTCTCCTCTCTCTCTAGCAGATCTTGTGGTTCTTTTTTAAAAGAACTTAACAAAAGAGATGGATTAATTTTGTTTGTCATAATTTTTATTTGGCCAAATTGAAGAAATTATGGTATGTAGCCTAAATTCGTATTTAATTTTGTGCATACATATTTAGGCAGCATTTCCTGCCAACAAATATACAGCTTGTCTCTCAAAGCTCGTGTAAAGACAAGCATCTGCCATGAAGCCTCCTGAATATGAATGCTTGCTTGAAGTACTATGGTATACTCTTTCATTCTATGGGGGAAAATGTAATTCCAAATTTTAAGGATAATAAAAATCTTTCTTTTTCGTATATACTCTGTGTGCTAGGTACTCTTATATATACTCCAAATTTTAAAGATAACAAGAATATATATACAGATAGTCCTTAACTTACAAAGATTTTACTTATGACTTTTCAACTTTTTGATGGTATGGAAGCATTCTGTAGAAACTGTACTTTGAATTTCAAATTTTGATCTTTTCCTAAGCTAGCGGTAAGCTGTACCGTACTCTGGCAATGCTGGGCAGAGGTTGCCAGCTGCAGCTCCCAGTCAGCCACACGATCACCAGGGTGAACTACGGATACTCATTAGGGTACTGTGTTGCCAGGTTGCCAGATAATTTCTCCCTGCTCTAGGCTAATGGAAGTTTTTTCGTTTATTTTTTTATTTTATTTATTTATTTTTTTTTATTGAAACATGATTGTATGTACCTGTAGGGTACAGTGTTGAATATCAACACCTATATGCAGTATGTGATGCTCAAATTAGGATAATTAGTATATTTAACATTGCACAATTTAATTATTTTTTTTTTGGCTCTCTGAGCATAATTAAGGTAGACTAGTCTAAACTATCATGTTTAGTAGGTTAGGTATATTAAATCCATTTTCGACTTAATGATATTTTTGACTTAATGATGGGTTTATCAGGACACAACCCCATTACAAGTCAAGGAATATATACACTCACTCTGTGCCAGGAGCTCTTATAGGCACATAATACTTTTAAGGGCCTATTAGACACAGAACATACAATTGGTAACCCAATACAAACTGATTGGATGAATAAATGAACGTATGCAATCCTGATACTTAGATGATTATGATGATCAAGTTTTTAATTTTTTCCAAAATAATTGCTAAATGTGTGACCATAAATAATTCAATTACATCATTTGGTTTTATTTTCTAATCAGTAAAGTGGGATCACCAATTTTCCTACATAATTCTCACACTTTCTATGAGATGTATTTTGAGAAACTGCAAAATTATGAGATTAGAAAGTTCTTAGAATTATTTCTTAAATAAATTCATTTAAATGCACAATCACATTAGTTCTATATTAGCAAAGCCTTTGTTTGAAGTAAAAATAACTAATATCCAAGGGCTCTGTTAGTTTAACCATATTACTCTTTAGTGGGAAGAAGAAACAAAATCAGTTTGGTCATTTTTCATCCTCTGTGATACAATTATGGGAAAATACTTTAATCATTATAAGAAACATCACTAAAATATATTCAATACCAATCTCCTTCAAAAAGGAGATTGAATGATTAAAAGTACTCTCTAAAGAAATAAAACAATTTCACACATTCAAGTTTAAAATTAGTATCATCATCATTAAAAGTGTTACTATCTGTATTGGTGATAGTTTCATATGTGATAAAATGTTGGCCTAGACGTTCACAAACCTTTTCTTATACTGACATGATTACTTCTAAGTTTCTGAATTTACATTTCAATAGTCCATCAGAAGATTTGATATGGCTAGGATATTTGTGTTAGATAAAAGGAGAGAGGAAAAAAGTAGGTGGCAGTGAAAATAACATCACTAATTTTCCACATATATTTTCCTCTATATTTATAGAAAGGGGAAAACATATGTGGAGATATTAGTAAACAAGTAGAATATTTAGGATTAGACACTGTAGTATATTATTCCTTATATTAACTATTTTTGCAAAATAATTGTTAAGATATATGTTTGGGGAGAAGGAAGTTTCAAAAACTGATACTATACCAACAGTTCTATATGGCCAAAATGCACTTTAAAAAAAAGTATGTAATTTATGTAAAATAAAATGTTAAAAGAATCTAAGCATTCTGTATATGCAATTTCTGTGTGGATCAAAGGTAGCAAAGATGACAGGGGATACTTTGAGCATTCTTCAAAGCTCTACAACCCTCTCTTAAATTTTTCATTCACTTTTATTTTAAAACCAATGCTGTGGAAAATCTGAGTATTTTAAAAAATCACATTATTGACTTAGTGTCTATTTCTATGCCTTTAGAGTTAAATGTTTAATGTTGCTGATATGTTTACTTTTTATATTTATATTCCCATATGCAAAAGATTCAGGAGATTAAACTAAGCAGTTTATTTGAATTTTTTTTTTTTTATTCTGGCAGTATGTCAACTAAAACTTGTATAGAAGTCTCACAAATTTAATTAGTAGGTACTTAGGACTGTAGATTTAAAAGATAATATTTCTTGATTTGTATTTATACTATCCCTACTGATTTACCATTCCTATATTGTATACTTATCTGAAAATACTTCAGAAATATCAAATATATTAAAGTAATATAAATATTTGTAATATAATTCAGCATTTCAATACCATTGTTATCAATTTTAAATAAGACAATAATAGTCAACTTTCAGTAAAGGTAGTTTTTATTATATTTTTTCTTGCAGGCCTTTTATGAGTACCAAACTAATAAAACATAGAATTGGATAAAGGATAGTTTCATAGAAATATACAAAGTATGGTTTCTGTGAAAAGAAGTTTCACACAAAAACAAAAAAAAGAAAAACTAATAATAATATATGAATATTAAATCAGTATGCTTATTATATATTATAGATTGAAAAGTTGGGAAGTGGAGGTTATATAAGCATGTGTGTTTTTCATAGTGTGTTCAAATACTGTTTCTTCTATTGGCTTAAAGAGACCTGTGTCAGCTAATACAAATTGAAAAGTAGAGTGCATTCAATACAAAGTCTGAAATGACTCTTCAACAAATCTTTGAAAACTGATTCAATTAAATCATGTCCCTGAATAACTAATGCTTAAATGGATGTAACAGAGGTACTTGTAAGATAACTGAAAGGTCTTTTGCCCTAGCAATGGCCGAGTTTGAATCGCTATTAATTTTCACAGTTTCAGGCCCAGATACATCTTCCCTATATTTCTCCAATTGACTATAAGCCTCCTTTGTGTTACTGTCACTGAAGCCTGACTCGATTTTGGTGTAAAGCTACTGTATTTTTCTTTCACACAATATGCCTCCTGAGAAAACTACTTTAACTTCCACTTACCCAAAGAAGGAAACTGGAGGAAGGCAATCTTTGTGAAGGTGCTGAAAATTGGTCACACAGGCTCCATATTGCTGTTCCTACAGGATTTTTAAAAGTAATTTTACTGAACAAGATGTAGGAATTATGTGTTAATTTAGAATCTGTCAAGTCCTACATCATCAGTCCTGTTTAGTACATATATGTTCTAGTAGATGTCTATGACATGTCTTACATATTAAGTAAAATTTTTCAAACTCATAGAGCTAATGTATGACTACAGATCCCACATTTAATTAAACTCTGCGAAAATCTCAATCCATGACTGAGAATTACCATGTTAATGTCCCTTTGCAGATGACATAATCCTATATAGAGAAAAGCCTAAAGACACTACAAAAAATTCTTAGAGTTGATAAATAATTTCAGTAAAGTTACAGCATGAAAAATCAACTTTCAAAAAACAGTAGTGTTTTTATACTCCAACAGTGAACTAGCAGAAAATGAAATCAAGAAAGCTAGCCCATTTACAATAGTCACCAAAGAAATGAAGTATCTAAGAATCCATTTAACCAAGGAGATGAAAGATCTCTACAATGAGAACTACAAATCACTGTTGAAAGAATTTACTGAGGACACAAAAGATTGAAAGACAACCCATGCTCTTGTACTAGAAGAATTAACATTGTGAAAATGGCCATACTACCAAAAACAATCTATTGTTTTAGTTCAATCCCCATCAAAACACCAATGACATTATTCAAAGAATTAGAAAAAAAAACAATTCAAACATTCATGCAGAACAACAAAAGACCCCAAATAGCCAAAGGAATCCTGTACAAAAAAAAAAAAAAAAGAGCCAGAAGCATAACACTAACTGGTTTCAAAGTATACTACAAAGCTATAGTAACCAAAACAGCATGATACTGGTAGATAAACATACATTTGGATTAACGGAACAGAATAGAGAACCCAGATATCAATCCACAAACCTACTGCCAAATGATCTTCAACAAAGTCACCAAGAAGATACACTAGGGAAAAGGCAACCTGTTCAATAAATGGTGCCAGGAAAACTGGGCTTCTGTATGTAGAAGAATGAAACTAGATTTGTATGTCTCATCATATACCCAAATCAATTGAAAATAGATTAAAGACTTAAAATAAGACCAGAAATTATAAAACTACTTAAAGAAAATATATGGCAAACATTTCAGGAAGTAGGACTGGGCAAAGACTTTGTGAATATGACCCCCAAAGAACAGGCAACAAAAGGAAAAATAAAAAAATGGGATTATATCAAACTAAAAAGCTTCTGCACAGCAAAAGAAACAATTAACAGCAAAAAGACAACCTACAGAGTGGGAGAAATTACTTGCAAACTAAAGGATTAATATCTAAAATATACAAGAAACTCAACTCAACAGGAAACAAACAAACAAACAAACAAAAAACCCAGATAACCTGACTAAAAAATGGGCAAAGGGGCAGAAAGCTGAATAGGCATTTCTGAAAGGAAGATATACAAATGACCATCAGACACATGAAAAAATGCTCAACATCACTTAGCATCAAGGAAATGCAAATCAAAACCACATTAAAATATCATCTCACCCCAATTAGACTGGTTATTATCAAAGAGACAGAGAATAACAAATGCTGATGAGGATGTGGAGAAAGGGGATCAATCCCATACTGTTGGTGGGACTGCAAATTGGTGCAGCCATTACAGAAAACATAATGAAGGTATATCAAACTTCAGATAGAACTGCTACAAGATCCAGCAATCCCACTTCTGGGTATATACCCAAAGGAATGGAAATCATCATGTTGAAGGGATACCTGGACTTCCATGTTCATTGCAGCTCTATTTATAATAGCCAAGAGTTGGAACCAACCTAAATATCCATTGACGGATGACTGGATAAAGAAAATGTGGTATTTATACACTCTGGAATACTACTTTGCCATAGAAAATAATAGAATACTGCCATTTGCAGCAACATGGATGAACTTACAGAAAATCATTTTAAGTGAAATACGCCAGGCACAAAGAGAAAGACTGCATGTCCTAACTCCTAAGTGGGAGCTAAAAAATAAACAAAAAAAATTTTAAGAAAAAGAAAAGAAACAAACAACAATCACGTAATATGTTGAACTTTCAAAAGAAGGGAACAGCACTAAGGATTCCAGGGCTGGGAAAGAGAGAGGGGGAGGGAGGTAAGGTAGGTATTGGTAAAGGGCCACAAAAAACTATTACATTGTATATTGAATATACTAATTTTCCTGATTTGAGCATCACATATTGTACTCAGGTGTTGATATTCAACTCTGTACCCCACAGATATGTACATTCAACTATGTTACAATAAAAAAGCATGTCTAGTATAACGCATTTTAATTAAAGCACCATTATTAAAATGTAATTTATTGATGTAACCATTAAACCAACCTTACATGCTTTGTGGTGAATCATTTTAATTGAATCATATTAAGATTATTATATACATGTTTATTTAAGGCCTGAAATGGAGTAATGTTTCAGATTTGTAGCTTTATTAATGATAGCACACATTTAAATCATGCTTCTTACAAAAAAAAGTCAGTAGAGCACCTTTCAGTTATTAAACTATTATATTTGAGTCATATCAAACCTTTATTATTATGCTATTATGCACAGAAGTGCTGATCTCTATAGGTGGTTTGCAAGTATTTAGCATTTAAAAAGAAATTATGGTGAAAAACACCAACTCACTAAGAGTTTCACTATGTGTTATACAGGAGTGTTGCCATTCTGTGTAAATTGGGGGTTGGGAGGGAACTGAGAAAATGAAGGAAGGGAGAAAAATTTTACATGTGAAGATTTAATATTGAATATAAATCGTTGATATTTAGATTGTATATATTGTTTCGCTATTTGAATACTTTATCATCACAGGCACAAGTTATTTTTATAGAAAACAAATTTTTCTTTGTAATTTTATTTTTATAATATATAAAGACAGTGTTATTGTATACAAATATCACATCTGCAGGAGCAAAGCCTTATAGTGGCCACCTTGCTACTACTACATGGAGCTACATAGCACACAGGAATATGGATTTCACGGCAGCTAGAATGAGGAAGTGGGAGACAAAAATTGGGAAAATCAGATACACATAATTCTTAAAGAAGATGAATTATTTAAGTAATGGGAAAATCACATACACATAATTATTGAAGATTTTCTTCCATTGCTATTTGATAAACAGGGTGACATGGTAATTTTGTGTCACGTGGATATCTAAACAGAGAAGACACATTATATGCTCCAAACAAAAGCACTCAGAAAATCATTTCATTGTTTTCCAATCTGCCCTTTCAACCTTATTCTAGGCAGGATAGCCTATCATCCTGACCACTTGCTGTTCATATTCTGGAATTGAGAGGGTAAAATATCACGATACAGTTTGGGGAAGCTTGACTTGTTTTCATACAATCTATGTTCATCCGCATTAGTGAAGGATAGAATCAGACATTTTCACACATACACAGAACCAGGGCATTCATAAACATGACAAAAAATAATTTTTTTTTTGGCTTTTATTTCAAGTGGGAAGAGTGTGTGTCAGCCTTTATATAATAAAGAAAAGCCTATATATAATAGAGAAAAGCCTAAAGACACTACAAAAAATTCTTAGAGTTGATAAATAATTTCAGTAAAGTTACAGCATGAAAAATCAACTTTCAAAAAACAGTAGTGTTTTTATACTCCAACAGTGAACTAGCAGAAAATGAAATCAAGAAAGCTAGCCCATTTACAATAGTCACCAAAGAAATGAAGTTATTTAGGTCTGGAGGAAGGAGAAGTCTGATGCAGTAGAGAATGTTTTCTTTTTATTTTACATTCTGATATCACCTTACACACACACACACACATGCACACACACACAAACACACACACACATTGGTGGAATGCATCTCTGTAGAGCCCATGCATACTAAAATAAAACTAAAGGTTTATTTTTAAATTATCAGTACATACAACTGTTACACTAGACAACTCCGTAATTGCACTGTAATAACTCTACCCAATATGATAAAATATCTGTGTTACTCCTGGTCAGGAGTTCCTATGTACTAAAGAAACTTCTATTTTAGTATACTTGATTTGACTGAAAGTTCATTGATATACTTATTTGCTAGTTCTAGTTCATGCTCTCTAGAATCATGCAGAATAAGTCCAATATTTAATTTGCTTGGCATTCTCCGATATTGAAGTAGCTTTCCATTTGAATATAATAATATTAATAAAAAAATAAATTAAAATGTATATTTTATTATCCCTAGTATTTTCAAAGGCTAGTAAAAAATTTTTTAGTTTTAATGCTCTCAAATTCATGTTTACAATTTATATGACACTAAGTAGTTGCCCGTGTTTCCTTTAATATAACACATGCTATAATGTTTTCCTTTTATATGATACTATGTAGTTGTCAATGTTTCCTTTAATATGACACATGATTGATCTTTGCCCATCAAAATGGATTAACAATGCACACATGCAAACAGATTTGCACATAATAGCTTTGTACCTGACTTAAAGTTGAACAGATGCACAAATACCTGCATAATAGCTTTGCATCTGACAAAGTCGAACAGATGTTACTTACAGTGAAATATTATCTATAGCAACAGAAAATGTGAATAGTGATTTTTAGTACAGTGGATATAGTGTAAATATATATTATTATGTAAATTGCTCCAAAAGTTAGAGGCTTGAAGCACCTTTTCATTATACCTAATGTTCTTATGAATAGACTCTGAGCACTGGCTAACCGTGATTTTCTTTTGCTCCCTGTGGCATTAACTACAGGCAATCAGTTGTGATCAGCTGACAATTGAACTGGTCTGGTAGGTACAAAATTGCTTGCCTTATTTGTCTAATACATTGGCAGAGATGGTGGGAAAACTGCACTTAGCTAGTATTCTCTACCAGAGGGATGATTTATGAAATTTCTAATCTGGTAAACTCAGGGTTTTTGGACTTCTTACATGGATGCTCAGAACTCCTAGAGAACGTATTTCAAGAATTATTACAGTAGGCCTCCCTTATCCATGGTTTCACTTTCCACAGTTTCAGTAAGCCACAGTCAACCACAAATAGTACATGGAAATTTCCAGAAATAAACAATTTATAAATTTTAAGTCGCTCCCTGTTCTGAGTAGTGTGATGAAATCTTGCACCTTCCCACTTTGTACTGCTTAGGTCATGAATCATCCCTTTGTCCAGCAGATCCATGCTGTACACACCACCCACCTGTTAGTCACTTAGTTAACTGTTGTTCTGAGTAGTGTGATGAAATCTTGCACCTTCCCACTTTGTACTGCTTAGGTCATGAATCGTCCCTTTGTCCAGCAGATCCATGCTGTACACACCACCCACCTGTTAGTCACTTAGTTAACTGCCTTGGTTATCAGATTGACTGTTGAGGTAATACAGTGCTTGTGTTCAAATGACCCTTATTTTACCTAGTAATTGTTCCAAAGTGCAAAAGGAGTGATGCGGGCATGTTGTTATAATTCTTCTATTTTATTCTTAGTTATTGTTGTTAAACTCTTACTGTGCCTAATTTTTAAGTTAAAGTTTATCACAGGTATATATATATATATATACCCATGTACTATATATATATATATACACACAGACACACACACACACTATGTACATATATGTATATATGTAGGAAAAAACAGGTTTCAGTATTATCTGTGGTTTCAGGCATTTAGTGGGAGTCTTGGACACATCCCCCACACATAAGGGCATACTACTGAATTGGTCTCTTAGGTCCTAAACTTGTATAGAGTCGTTTTTTTCCCAGGAAAGTCCTAGTTTAGTGACTGATGGAGGCAAGGGTATGAAGTCCCAGAGTTTTGGCCCTACTGTAACAACTCCTGTGGGTACACTTACACCTCAGTTCCCACCAGGTTGACTGAGGCTTTACTAATCCTGGATCGTATTTTTAGTAATTCCCTGGCCCAGTCTGGCTTTTCCCCTTTTTCTTTTCATAGGTATTGATACTGAACAAACGTCTTTCATCTCACCAACAATCATGGGCTTCTGGAGAATATAACCTGCACGAAATACCAACAGTTGGAGCTCCTCTCTAGCAACAGTAATGAATGCGGAAATAGAATATTAAAGGTATTTGTAAATGCCATAAAAATCTAGAAAGTATCCATAACTACTGCTGAATACCCTAGGTATCTTTTTTTGAGAAATTTGTCTAATTCTATTTGTTTGTACAAAAGAAGTATAAAAGCAAATTGAGAGACATGTTTTGTTTCTGGATATATCAATGTCATAACACAAAGATATCTAATATCTAGAATATTTTAAAATTAATCCAAAGTAAAGAAGTATGTGTTAAAGGTGACATTTTCATGTAAAATTTAAGGGAAATATGAGGTGTGATTGAAATTCTGGAAAATGACCTTGTGACATTTTTTGAAAATTCTTGTTTCTTTATTATTCTATAAAATCATTTCTGGGTATATGTCCCCAGGAAAACTCAAACAAAGTCCATTAATTAGATCTGTACAAAACTTTTCTCTTTATGTTTACAAAGATAGGGAGCTAGAGGCAATTTATGTGCCATCACTATGAGAATAGATGAGAGGAATTAGGCCATTACATACACTGGAATAACTTATAGCAGTCAAACTCAATGAAGTTCATGTACAGCAGCTACAATATATCTAAAAATTCATTATGTTTAATGTAAAAGTAAAAAACAGAATGAGATCTTACATATTAAAAATACATAATCTAACACAGTATATTCCTTTAAATTGATACATATGCAAGAACTTATATTAAAATACATAAAAGTAGGTATCTGTATTAGTCCATTTTGTGTTGCTTATAACAGAATACCTGAAACTGGGTAATTTATAAAGAAAATTTGTTTATTTGGCTCACAATTCTGGACAGCTGCATCTGGTATAGGCCTCCAGCTGTTTCTACTCATGGAGGAAAGCAGCAGGAAGCCAGCAGGTACATGCAAACCACATGGTGAGAGGAAGCAAGAGAGAGAGGGAAGGTGCCAGGGTCCTGTAAACAACCAGCTCTCACCGAACTAATAGCATGAGGACTCACTCACTAACTCCCCAACCACCATATAATTAATCTATTCATGAGGGATCCACCCCATAACCCAAACTGCTCCCAACATTGCCAAGTCAGGGATCAGATTTTGACATGAGCTTTGGGGGACAACACATCCAAACTCTATCAGCATCCATATGAAGAAAACTTATGAGTGGATGGGAAATATCAGGGGTTCTGTCCTGACATAACTTTCCAGTCAAGAAAGGAGTACAAGTAATTAAATCTCATCACTGTAAAACTGGCCGACCCACCAACCAACAAAATAATGCAAAATAATAAGAAAATACTAACGTCAAAACATAACTATAATATTACTAAAATAATAGAAAGCTGTAATCTGATATTCTGCTTTGATATTTAGAATTTCTTTAACTAACATTTTTGGCAAAGGGATCAATTCACGTCACAAGAATTGGATTAAGGGGCAGACATTTGTCTTTCATGTTCTTTTCCTTTGAGTCATTGTTATGTATTTTTTAACATTAGATCCATTTTAAAAACCTATCCTTGTTTAGTTAGTTTTAAGATAAACACTCATGCATGAAATTGAGTCATGTTTTCCCCAGGGATTCATTCTCTGTATCTCTAACTGTGCTCCTGTCAACATTGTTGCAACAAAATTGGTTACAAAAAGGAACCAAGGCTGAGTGGGAAATGGAAATTTAAACTGTGAATAAAAAAAAAAGCAATATAATTGAAAAAACTAAGTTATTAAGTAATATCTTGCATGCTTTTTTTCTGAAATAAGTATTTTAAATCAAAAAGGGTGTACATATATTTTAAAATTTGCATTAATTTGGGAAATGTCTTATAACAATTAATATACATATGATGTAATGAAACACTCTTACTTTTAATTAATATCTACAAATTTTTTAAAAATTTGCTTATAATTATTCATAATATATAATGCAAAGGACAGTTGTATATATATGTGTGAACATTACTCTATTTACTTGTATATTTGTAATTATATTGGGATCATAATTGGCACTAAACATGGCAGTAAAATGGGCCTAATTTTCTTAATCTTTAAAATAATGGTAATGCCTGAAGAAGTTGTAAAGTTAAATAAATAAATGCATATAAATCAACTGGCATAATGGTGAATATTGTACATTTAATAATAAAAAAATAAAATTAATAACAATAACAAAAAACAATAATATTAAGTATTAAAATAATTACTAATATAATGATGTGGAAAAAAACCAACAGTCTCAAGTTATTGATTAAACAACCTTTTTGAACATAGTTCTGGTAATAAAGGATAGGAGTATACTCAAGTGGAAAAATTTAGTCCACTCTGGACATTTAAAGAAAAATATTTTAGTGTTTTTCTTCTGCCATATTTGTTGTTACCATTCACACATCGATTTTGCTTGATGTGTCAAATGTGTCATTTAAAAAAACCAATTCCAAATGCACAGGTAGAATTTCTGATTTTTTAAATAAACATTAGATAAACTGTGTGTGTACATGCTAGCTTTTGTTAAAGCTCAAATTAAGGCTTTAAAGAGGAGAAAGAGTTAGAAATCAATTGTGCCCAAAACCTTGTTTTCTATAATGTATTTTTCATCAGAAAGAAAATTTCAATAATTTTCTCTAACATTCTGAGACAAAACAAAAAACAAAACCTCTTTTCTATTTTTAGATAAGCTGGTTTACTTAACAACTAGAAGTATTGAGGTTATAAAATCAAATTCAATGAAACATATTGCAAATGGGAATGAAAATACAACTGTTCACCTACTGGCTCAAAATAAAAGCGAATAAACAGCATGAATTAACATACTAACAGAATAATGATTGTATTTCTACGTAATTATATGGATTTTTAAAAGGTTATTTTAGATTTTTTTCCCTTCATTTCTTTTTTTAAACAGGAGAATTAAAGATTATGAAGTAAGTCTGTGTTCAAATAAAATGAAGCAAATTCACTGCATCAGGATTTTCAAGGCTAAATCCCATACTTAAGGAAGCCTCATTCACTTTAAATCATTGGAAATGTTGAATCTAAATACATAATTAAATCTGTTCAGTATGAGGGGTGAATTGTGTATATTTTGGATGCCACTTCTTAACAGGATGAAAGCATTACTTTAGGCAGCCATGACTTAATTCGATGATATCTATGTCATCTTCTTTTACATTATAAGAATGAAAATTTGAAGGCACATTGACTTAGAAGATGGCATGAATAAGCACACACTAGTTAGACTTTGTAAAATATGTCATAAGTTCATCTGAAATTCTGGCACATTATTATTTAGTTGACATATATTAAGGCCATACAAAATTTGAGGTATGCATAAAAGAAACCAACAAGGAGGAGAAAAAAACACTACTTACCTTTATTGATTGATTGATTGATTTACACAATCAGAAGCAAATAACATAGTGGATGTATTAGCCCGTTTGTGTTGCTATAATAGAAATACCTGAGACTGTAATTTATAAAGAACAGAGGTTTATTTGGCTTACAATTCTGGGACAGCTGCATCTGGCATGGGCCTCAGGCTGATTCTGCTCATGGCAGAAAGCTGTAGGCAGCCCACAGGTACCAGCAGGTCACATGGCATCGAAGCAAGAAAAAGAGAGAGAGAGGGGAGGTGCCAGGATCTTTTAAACAACCAGCTCTTGTGGGAACTAAAAAAGCAAGATCTCACTCGTTAATCTCCCCCATCTAGGGAGAGCACTAATCCATTCATGAGGGATCTGCCCCCATGACTTAATCAGTTTCCAACATTGCCACATTGGAGATCAAATTTCCACATGAGTTCTGGGAGGACAATACATCCAAAGTCCATCAGTGGACAAAAAGTGAATTTTAATAATTATATTTGTAACATTTTCTAAGACTAGAAATAAAAAGAGACGGAGTTCACTTGTATGTTCAGAAGTCAAACGGTCCAAGTTTCAGAAAATTACTCATTATTAATGTGATACAATTGGAATAAAAACTTTTTAGGTGACTTTAAAGTCCCTTATCTCATATTTCTAAGGGAGACATATTGAGAACTTAGCCCAGAACATTACCAAATGCTTGATTTCAAGGCATCGGTGGGGAAGAAAATAAACCCTTAATAATATTTAGGGAATCACATAAATACAGATGAGTCTTATAACTTTAAACCTCCAAATCCCTCTCCTTTGCCAACAGAGGCAGCCACTTGCCTCTGAACTGAGAGAACTTGCCTTGTCTGATATAAAATCCTTTCAGTGATTACAACAAAATAAGTTGAGTCACTAAGAAATAATGAGTGTCTTCAGAACCTGTAGCAGATCACTTTTCATGACCTCCATATTCGTAATTTCATTAAAACATAGCCCAGATGGAGAAGCTGATGGTCTGATCCAAGAGGACATAGACTGACACTGAACATATTGCAAGGTGCCATCAGTTTGTATGTGCAAGGGTCTATAGATATGTATGCAAAAGAATTCTGAGAATATTGGATTAAGGAAGATGAAATATAAAACTTGCTTGGAATAAATGTATTGATAAGGGTGAACTTAACCAGATATAATATTTTGGCTGGGAGGAATATTAATGGTTTGTTAGATTGGTTAATGGGACTCACTGATGGTCTAGAGACCATAAAGTTGAAATGCTGGAAATTTCCTGTCATATCATATGGGAAGGAATCTGGAAGCTCAGGGAGATGGGAATGTTGGAATAAATGTAATTTGTAATGTGCAACTCATTTAGCTAGTCCTTAAGCATAACTCTCAGGAGGACTTGGGAGTCACTACCAACAGGGCATTCAGGAGAGGAATTTATCAGCTACTTTGAAAGTATCATACGAATGGCCTAATGTTTGCCTCGGAAAGTCTTTATTTCTCCCTACTACTGAAGAATAATTTCTTCCCTACTACTGAAGAATAATTTTGCTAAATACAGAATTTTAGGTTGGTGGAATTTTTTCCTTTAAAATTTTTGTTTTGCTCTCATCTTGCTTTTATGATTTCTGATGCTAAGTCCTATGTAATTCTTATCCTCGCTCTTCTGTAAGTATTTGTTTTTCCCCACTCTGGTTTCTTTCAAGTTCTTTTCTTATTTTTGACTTTCTGCAGTTTGAATATAATATGCTCAGCTATAGATTTTTTTGATATTTATGACTTGTTTTCTCCAATCTTCCTAGATATGTGGTTCATTATCTGTCATTATTTTGAAAAATTCTCAGTCATTAATAGTTCATATATTTCTTCTGTTCCTTTCCCTCTCTGTTCTTCTTCTGATATTCCATTATGCATGTTACACATTTTAATTCTGCAGTACTTAGATATTCTTTTTCATCTTTTTATTTTTTGTCTTTGGCATTTCAGTTTTGGAAATTTTTATTGATCTATCTTTACACTCACTGATTATTTCCTCAGCCATGTCCATTGTATCAATATCAAAAGCATTTTTAACTTCTAATGTTTTTTTGACTTTTAGCATTTCCTTTTGATTCTTTCTTATAGTTTCTATTCTCCCTTACATTACCTATCCATTTTTTCACAATGTCCACTTTTATTTTCATTAGAGCCCTAAGCATATTAATTATAGATGTTTTAAATTCCTCATCTAAAAATTCTAAAATATCTGTTCTGTGTGAGTCTGGTTCTGGTGCTTGTTCTGTCTCTATATACAGTGTTTTTATAGGGGAGTTGGGAGGGGATTTAAGTGTGCCTTGTCATTTTTTGTTGAAAGCTGAACATGTCATAAAAGATCTGAGGTAAATAGGTCTTGAGACAAGGATTTTATATTTATCTGGCTAGGAGATAGACTACATTTACTTTTTTCTATAGCCATAAGTCTCAGAGACTACAATTTTTTCCTGGTGTCCTTATATTTAACTTCTCTGTTGAACTTTGATTTACACAGAGACTTCTTAAATAAGGTTTGAGATGTGCAATTCTTTTAGTTGTTATCCACTATTATTATAATACAGGAGACTTACTGAAGTGATGATAACATATGGAGTGAGGGGGGACTATTTTATAGTCCTATGATTTAATTTTTAGTCATTTGCTAAGCCTGAGCCCTTGGCTATTATCTTCTCAAATGCTTCTTAGTTTTCTTCATCCCTCACCCACGTTATATAAAGAGACCCAGAATTCGATACTTTTCATTTTTCTCATGGAAGACTAGAGGGAGCTAAAATTAGCTATTTCCCTTCCTTAGGTTAGAGAGGCTCTAGTAGAATAGTTTCCATTGGGGGAAGGCCAATAATAATAAGGAGAACAGAACACTTTGGATGTATTTCAAAACAACTATTTTCCCCCTCCCCCCACCAGAAACATGAGGGAATTTTTCTTGGATGGTCACTGTAATTACCTGGTAGGATTCCCGGAGGTAAAACAATGAGATTGCAGGGACTTCATCTAATACTCAATCTCCTAGAACTTTTTAACTTCCAAGCTTGTCCACACTGAGGCTTCATCTGTCAATCACATTTTAGGCTTTTCCATCCTAGTAATTGCCCCAGGGATGTTTCTGCTCCTGCGATTCTGCTCTAGTAAGCCGTGTTTCTCCAAATCTGCTTATCTGCCTCTCCAGTTTTGGGGGCATCAGTTTTCCTTGTGACCAAAATTCAATTATCTTATGGATCTAAAGGCTTGTGACCAAAATTCAATTATTTTATGGATCTAAAGAGAATTGTTAATTTTCAGTTTCCTTAGTGCTTTTGTTGTGACGATCAGAGTGATGACATCTAAGCTATATGCTGGACAGGAAGCAAAAATCTTGAATATTGTTTTAATTTCACAACTAAATTGCATGTTCTAACAAAGTATTTTTAAGTAAAAATATATATTTCATTTAAATTTATCTTAGATATGTGAATTTTAAAATAAATCTTCCTCTTTCTCTTCATTCCTTATTTAAATGGCTCTCACATTATTAGCTAAAATGTTTTAGGGAAATAACGAAGAAAATCAGTGGATCATTCTTGTCTCATTTTTTATTATTAAAACATGCATTCACATATTTTTTTATCTCAATATAAATGATAAAGAACAATCAAATGAAAGTTTATCAGGTGAATATAAAAATAAAAAAGTATAAAATGTGTGAGAATGACATTTAGTATTTATAATTTGAATCAAGTCTTATTCAAGACAAGAATAAAAACAGTAGAAATAAGCAATGTAAGTTGCAATGTTTATACTTTAAAGACAATGAGTTCATAGATCTTAATATATGCATATTGCTCTACATTAGAAAACGGTTTTTCTACATGTTATCTATTTCATTACCATTGCTGCTTGTGCATTATTTTGTCTTTAACTTTTCCTTATTTTATGTATGATGACATAAAGTACACTAAAATCAGAAAATATTAAGTGAGTAGCATTAATTTATATTCAGTTGACATTTAGCACCTATTATGGTTTAAGTACCAGCTAGATAAAGGGAACAGAGAGGCAAACATGCCCCAAATTGTTGACAGTCAAATAAGCATTCAATTGTCATTCAGTATAACAACTGATCTTATAGAGCTGGTTGTGTAGTTTATATATGAAATACAATGGAGAGAATTGCAAAGAATTTCTAGAAAAATGAACGTCAAAAATAGAGGATTTAAGAAAGGTGTGGGGTCAGAAAGTCTTATAGGCAGGTACTTACTTTCCCAGAACAGAGATATAGAATAAGCAAGAGGCTAAAATATAAAATAGTTCAAGATCTTAGAGTGTGACATAATTAAGAGATAAGGTTAAAGAAATAAATAAAGGCTCGATAATGAACAATGACATAGGATGTTTATTTTTACTTTAGATACCAAAGAATTGAATAGATCTACGCACAAAAAACTGTGATTTATACTTTTGAATGATTACAATTATGAAAATGGTATGTAAAATAGGCAATGAAATTGAGAATTTGCAAGACAGATAGCAGAACAGTCTTGATGGATTTGGTGATATCCAGAAAAAAAAAAAGTAGAAAAAAGAACATTGATTATACCTTGGATCTAAGTAGTGGTTCATTTATAATAAAATAATGAAGTGAAAATAATGAACATTTCTGTAAATAACACTTACCTATGTTACACTTGAGCATCTTTTCTAATCTTTAATTTGGACAAATGGAAATTTTATAGATTTATGACTATACCCTCTTTGTAAACAAGTTCATTATTTCTTATTTCAAGAGAAATTAACTCATTAACTCAAAGTAAATAAGTGTTTTAGTTTATTTTGACTTTTTTAAAGAGTCAGTTAACTAAGTAAAATTCCATGTGGTTTGAAAACAAATATATTCTGTCCATATATTTAAGCCTTTATGAGTTTTCCTCTAAGGATACTGTCTCATTATAATTCGAAGTATTTCTCAGAAGTGAAACATTACTGCACATTCAATAGCTTATGTAAAGTTACAATGAATTGTTTGTATTTCCCCCCAATTTATTTTTGTTATTATATTTTTGAATATAGAAAATACTTCAATTTACCATAATTCCATTGTGTGTGTAACTCCTAGGCATCAACACCTGGTCTTCAGATAAACTAAAAATCAAATTGAATGAAATATTTTTTTGGAAAGTTCACTCTGTAATGCAGCAACATGAATTAAGGAATCAGGGAATTAAGATGATAAATACTTTTAATACTTTTCTTTTGCTTTTTTTTTTGGAAGAAACATTTAGGTTATTTTCTTATTTACTGTTTTTGTACATTGGGGAACAAAATGACCATTATTCATCTAAAATTGTACTGGTAGTTCACATAAAATTTCTGATTATGGTGCAAGTCTTCTGACTTTGTTCAATGCTTTGTTTCATTACAGTTTTTGAGAAGAGTTGTTTCTTCACATTTTACAAAGAAGAGCACATTCTACAGCCTTGTCAGTATCAAACTGCTGTTGTGTGGTCTAACAAGGACTTATTTTTAAAGAAGAAATAAAATGAAATTAAGCTCTGACAATTTTCTAGTGTTCGTTTCTATTCTTTGAATAGAGGAACAAAACTCAACATTGACCTATTTCTATCATGTCCAAAATTTCCCTTATACCTCTTTGTCATCATCAGTCACATTGCCAGAATTTCCAGATTCAAAGATTCCAGAGTCACTCAGGTAGCACTGCACCTCAAGACATGATATTTAAGTCATACATTAAATCTGATATCTCAGAGTTCTAACCTTAAATCCACTTTGTACATAGCTGTCTGTGAGTGACAGGGCAAATTGGTTCAGTCTCGTATAAGGTTACTTTGAAGTAGTGAGATGATGGGATTCTGAAATTGTCAAGCTGACAAGTCAGTTCTTTACTTTTTAACTTCCCATAGGTTTGGGAGGTATTCTTAAACATTCATGAAAAGGTGCATAAGCCTCTCTGTATGAACATCAGTATGGTGGATGTCTAAAGATGTAACCTAGTTGAAATATACTGAATTAGAATATATCAAAATGATCAAAAATTTTTACTTGTATACGGGGTGCTGAAATAATCAGCTGAACATTCAAAAATATAAGTATAACTGTTATTTGACTCTCTTCACAAACATACAAATGAGATCCTATTCCATTATGCACATCGTGTTAACCCTTTGTGAAGAGACACATTATAAAATTCTGTTTCTCCCACAGTTGTCAAGTTTGTATGACATTTCACTGAATTTAAAGATAGGTAAACATCTCTGGAGAACAAGAAAAGAGCTTTGGAATTAAATAAATAAATAAATAAAAACCAGAAAACAAACATCCTAAACTTTATAATCCTTATGCATCTTTTCCTTAAGACTTTATAAGAAAACTTTATCACTTTTCTGAAATGGTCATCAACATTTGCATGCTTTGCTTAGAAAATCTTAAGGGGATTTAGTCAAACGTATTTTTTCATGCTGTAAACTTTTTAATATGACACATTTCTACCCAATGTTAATAAAACAATGTTGATAATTTGTATTCACTGATCAATGTCTATGTGCTTTATATCACTCTATGGCTTAGAATAATGTCTGGCATATATATATACATATATATATGTAAAATCATTGAATCTTCAAAACAACCATACAAAGAAGTTATCTTTGCTGTCCCAGTTCGCAATGGTTGAACTTGCATGCAAAATCAATGTAGAGATTGTGAGTTTAGGTGAGATGTTATGAAAAACCATGCTATTATGCAAAGCCAAACTAGTGGAAGATAAAGTAAAACCTGTCAGTGAGATTCTGTAAATATTTACAAATTATTTTTATAGAGATATTATTTATAAAACAGTTAAATGTGATAATGAGCAGTATTTTTTTTTCAATGAGATAGAAGGTCTGAATTAGGTCACCTATATCAATTTATTGAAAAGGAATTATTCAACAGCTAGAATTGAGTATGCCAAAATTGTCTAATGGTAACACACTGCCAAACTTCAGGAAAAAAATTTATGAGTTTTTTGGACAGTAGTTCCCTCATCTATAAAATTAGGAGATAGATATAAATTATATTAAATGATGTTTCAGGTCTAAATGCTCCTACATTTTAAAATGTATTATTTAATGAAGACTGTTTAAGAAATAGCCAATGATCACAGCAACAAATTTTAATTCTG
>NW_007736934.1:30915-33701 GCF_000696425.1 Galeopterus variegatus
AATTATTTTTATAGAGATATTATTTATAAAACAGTTAAATGTGATAATGAGCAGTATTTTTCTTTCAATGAGATAGAAGGTCTGAATTAGGTCACCTATATCAATTTATTGAAAAGGAATTATTCAACAGCTAGAATTGAGTATGCCAAAATTGTCTAACGGTAACACACTGCCAAACTTCAGGAAAAAGATTTATGATTTTTTTGGACAGTAGTTCCCTCATCTATAAAATTAGGAGATTGATATAAATTATATTAAATGAGGTTTCAGGTCTAAATGCTCCTACATTTTAAAATACATTATTTAATGAAGACTGTTTAAGAAATAGCCAATGATCACAGCAACAAATTTTAATTCTGAACTATGAAATTTAACTTAAATTTATTTTCCTTACTTAAAAACCAAATCTCAACTATACATTATTTCTTTTTTCTTTTTCATACTAATGTATATTACTTAAATAAAATATATTTACAATGCAATAAAGATTTGAATATGATTAAATTGATGAGGAAAGGTACATTCACATTTTTATCATTAGTTGTTTTAATCTTTAAAGACTTAGGTTGACGACAAAACCTGTACAGACCAATAACAAGTAATGAAATTGAAGAAGTTATCAGCAGTCTCCCAACAAAGAAAAGCCCAAGATCAGATGGCTTCACCGCCGAATTCCACCAAATGTTTAAAGAAGAATTAACACCAATGTTTCTTAAATTATTCCAAATATTGAAACAGAGGGCATTCTTCCAAATTCATTCTATGAGGCCATCACCACTCTAATACCAAGACCAGACAAAGAAACGACAATAAAAAAAAAAGAAAGCTAAAGGTCAATATACTTGATGAACATAGACACAAAAATCCTCAACAAGATATTTCCAAACAGAATATAACAGCACATCAAAAAGATTATACACCATGATCAAGTGGGATTCATCCCAAGGGTAAAAGAATGGTTCAATATATGCAAGTAAATAAATGCGACAACCATATCCAAAAAAATAAGAATAAACACCATGTGATTATCTCAATAGATGCAGAAAAAGCATTTGACAAAATTCAGAATACCTTCATGATACTCTCAACAAATTATATATACAAGGAAAATATCTAAACACAATAAAAGCCATATATGATAAACTCACTGCCAACATCATGCTGAATGGAAAAAAACTGAAAGCTTTTCCTTTAAGAACAGGAAGAAGACAAAGATGCCTACTCTCACCACTCCGATTCAACATAGTTTTGGAAATATTAGCAAGAGCAATCAAGAAAGANCAAGGAAAATATCTAAACACAATAAAAGCCATATATGATAAACTCACTGCCAACATCATGCCGAATGGAGAAAAACTGAAAGCTTTTCCTTTAAGAACAGGAAGAAGACAAAGATGCGTACTCTCACCACTCCGATTCAACATAGTTTTGGAAATATTAGCAAGAGCAATCAAGAAAGAAAAAGAAATAAAAGGCATCCAAATTGGAAAAAAAAAAAAAAATAGATGAAGTCAAATTGTCATTGTTTGCAGATGACATGATCCTATATATAGAAAAACCCATAACCTCTACCAAAAAACTTCAAGAGCTGATAAGCAAATTCAGTGATGTTGCAGGATACAAAATCAATGTGCAAAATTGGTAGCAATCTTATACACCAACAATGAACAAGCAGAAAAAGAAATCAAGAAAGCAAGCCCATTTATAATAGCTACCAAAAGAATAAATGCCTAAGAATAAATTTAACTACAGAGGTAAAAGATCGCTACAATGAGAACTACAAAATCTGGTTGAAAAAAATTAAAGAGGACACAAAAATATGGGAAGATAACTTTTGTTCATGGACTGGAAGAATTAACATGGTGTTAATGTCCATACTACCCAAAGAGATCTACAGATTCAATGCAATCTCCTTCAAAATACCAATGGCATTCTTCACAGAAATACAAAAAACAATCCTAACATTCATATGGAACAACAAAAGAACCCAAATAGACCAAGCAATCCTGAGCAAAGAAAATAAAGCTGGAGGCATTGCACTGCCTACCTTCAAATTATACTACAAATCTATAGTAACCCAAACAGCACGGTACTGGCATAAATACAAACACACATCACAATGGAACAGAATAGAGGACCCAGAAATCAACCCAGGTACTTACAGCTAACTGATCTTTGAAAAAGAGGACAAAAACATATATTGGGGAAAGAACAGCCTCTTCAGCAAATGGTGCTGAGAAAACTGGATTTCCATGTGTACAAGAATGAAACTAGACTGATAGCTTTTGCCCTGTACCAAAATAAACTCAAAAGAGATTAAAGACTTAAGTATAAGACTTGAAACTATAAAACTCCTAGAAGAAAACAGGGGAAACACCTCAGCATGTAGGACTGGGCAAAGACTTTATGAATAAGGTCCCAAAAGCACAAGCAGCAAAAGAAAAAAATAAACAAATGGGATTATATCAAACTGAAATTCTGCACAAGAAAGGAAACAATCAACAGAGTGAAAAGACAACCTACAGAGTGGGAGAAAATATTTGCAAACTTTATATCTGTCAAGGGATTAATATCCAGAATACATAATGAACTAAATCAACTTCATATGAAAAATAATAATAATACAATTAAAAAATGTGAAAAGGAGTTGAATAGACATTTTTCAAAGGAAGACAAACAAATGGTCAACATAATCATGAAGAAATGCTCAACATCTCTAATCATCAGGGAAATGCAAATCAAAACCACACTGAGATATCATTTCACCCCAGCCACACTGGCTATTA
>NW_007736934.1:34475-42818 GCF_000696425.1 Galeopterus variegatus
ATGGAAAACAGTGTGGAGGTTTCTCAAACAACTACAGATAGAATTACCATATGATCCAGCAATCCCACTAGTGGCTATATACCCAGAGTAATGGAAATAATATTGAAGGGATACTTGCACTCCCATGTTCACTGAAGCTCTATTTACAATAGCCAGGATATGGAACCAAACTCAATGTCCATTGATGGACAATGGAATAAGGAAAATGTGGTATATATTCACAATAGAATAATACTCAGCCATAAAAAAAGAATGAAATTTTGCCATTCGCAGGAACATGAATGAGCTTGGATAAAATTATGTTAAGTGAAATGAGCCAGGAACAGAAAGAGAAATGTCACATATCCTCACTCATAACTGGGAGCTAAGAAATGTAGAAAGAAAGAAAGACCATAATAAAACACTGAAATTTCAGAAACAGAGAACAGACCTTTAGTTACCAGAAGTGGGAGAGAGGGAGGGGAAAGGGTGATAGGGAGTAATTGAGGAAGGGATGCAAAATATAATTACAAATTGTAATAATGAGTATGCCAATAATATTGATTTGATCATCACATACTGTACAAAAATACTGATAATCAACTCTGTATCCACAAAATATATAAAAAAGAGATTGGGTCAACATATCTCTGGAAATATGAATTTTGTTTGCTTGTTTTTACTATTCATCTTCAGGGGTGCCAAGATAAGCTATTGCTTTATATTTTCTGGCTCCTAGTTATATATATTTGTTCCATTTTACTTGTATTGTTTCTCATTTTTTGTCCTTGTTTAGTTTTGTTAGTATTGTTTTCTCTCAGTGTTGGGCCAGCCGGATCTGGAGGACTGGAAAGCGGCAATAAAGTAGTGATGGAGCCTCCATCCTGTGAACTCCATCCCCCCCTCCATCTTGTTAAACTCCATCCCTTCCCTCTCCCCCCTCCCTCCCCGGAAGGCGGGAACCAGAAACTGAACCCTGCTCAATTCCTTACTATATACAAGCAAAAAACTCACAAACAGCACTCCCCTATAAATACCCACTTGTATCCACCCTGGGTGTGACTTCCCCAGCCTCACTCCCTTCTGGACCACGGAACCTTATCAGGGAGCACCCCCATTAAAGCCTACCCTAAATTTACTGCTTGGCTCCTGGTTTTCTTTGCTCCAGTTCGAGACTAAAACCTTTAAGATTCAAACCTAAGACTCAGTTCTTAATTTTTTAAACAAATTATTTTAATACTGCCAAGTACATTCTGAAAATGAATATTTTGATTTGTATTCATGTTGCTAGTAATCTTATAGTTAATTATGTGGATAAACAATCATGGGCAGTTTTTATATCAAAACCCCTTGTTTAAATTTGGCTGCAAGATTAGATCTTCACAACTTGAATTATTTGGGTCTGAAAAATATTGTATATATTCCTACACTTTCTTCCTTTACTTATAAAGGTAGAATTAATTTATCCCTATAGTTTTTGTTTTCTACTTTTAATATTTTTAAAAAATATTTTTGGAAATGGAAAATTCCATGCTGGCTTGTAATAAAGGCAAGAACATAATGAAATCATTGAATTTTCAGCCCCATGTTTTATCTGGTCTATGGTATTTTCCTTTGAGTTTGCTTTTAAATATTAAGTGAAGGAACATTTTTTTAAATATGAAGTAAAACTTTGTACTAACTATAATAAACATTACTTCAAGGAAAAATTTTACACTCTCAGCTTCAAGGTAATTAGAGCAATGGTGAAAAAAGAGGAGAGATTATTTACAAAAATTATGAAACAATTATTTGACAATTGAGCATGAATTTTGGAGTAAAAGGAATTAAACTTTTGGACAATTCTTAAATTATTACTAAGCACTGTTAAATCAAAATTATTCAATTTTTTTTTTTTCTTTTTGTCTTTTTTCATGTCCGGCAACGGATCGCAACCCTCAGTGTCGCGCCCGTACCAGACCGGGACCGGCAACGGGATCGCAACCTTCGGTGCTGCACCCGCACCTCGCTCAGTCAGTGAGCGGGAACCGGTCTGTACGTGGGATCCGAACCCTCGGCGGGAGCGCCACCACGCTCCCAAGCGGCGCACTGTAGCAGTGCGCCACCGGGCCAGCCCCAAAATTATTCAATTATTTTGAACTGAGTTCCTGCACTAGGCCCCAAAAGACCTGCGTAAAAATCAAATTACAGTCACCCCTGCTAAGTTCCACTTAGGTTATTGTCTGACCTTCCCAGGAATCAGGAGAAAGTGATAACAGCTAATTTCTCAAATAGGCTAGTTTAGATCTTCAATGGATATGATAATGAAGTTCCTTCTGTTTATACTTTACACAGGAGATAGCTTGATGTTACCTAGTAATTATTTTTCTTTTGTTCTATCTGTCCCCACCTTAAGAGGAAAGTAACCTGGAAATGACTAGTCCTCTTTTTGTTCTTTGCTTCTGGGTTTGTTTTTTTTTTCCCCAGCCTTTTTCTTTTATAAAACTAACCTCCTCTGCTCAGCTCACTGGAACACTTTTTCTATCGTATGGAGCAGCGGGTTGCCTGATTCCAGAATTGTAATAAAGCTGTTGGGAAAAATAGGAAAATGTCAGGGCCCCTCAGATATTCAGAATCTTTCTGAGCATTTGCTGTAAATATCCTCAGGTGTTCCTTGTTACCACTTAATGTAAGCTGTGTATGGGCACCCAGGTGTCCAGGGTTGTGGACTTAAGTATAAAAGACTAACAGCTCTGATCCACAGTGCTTCTCAAAACTCTCAGAGAAGCCTCTAGGATGGTTGCTCCTAGATCTGATTAAAACTCATTCTTTTTTCTATACCCACAGATCCCAGAACCCTTTTTTTCTATTACCTAGCTCACAGACCTGTGTGTGGAGGGTTGGTCACCCAATCTGTGCAACAGACTCGAGGGGTCTTTAAGCCCTAGCTTTACAATTGGCATAGTCAGCAGGATATTTGAGCAGGTACAGGAGCCAAAAGCCCCTTGGAGAGGGAGGAAATGTGGCTACTCCTGAAAATGTTGTGCCCTCTGGCCACTTTCCTGTTGACCGGGATCTGGTTGCTGCTTACCATACTACAAGCCAGCATAGACCAGGCACTCCATGAAGCAGTGTGGCCTTGGAGAGCGCCTTGGGAGGGGGAGGAAATGTGGCTATCCTTGGGCATATGGTGCCCGGTGGCCACTTTTCTGCTTACCGGAGCCTGGCTGCTGCTCACTATGATACAAACTGATTGAGATTTAAAGAAGAAAGAGCTGTTGGAAGCATGGACAATCTGTCTAGAAGATGGCGTGCTGTGACTGGGCACTCCTGCCTTTCACACCTGGAAAAATGACAACCCAGGGGTGAGTTGGGGGAGACCGAGCATCCTCAGACCAGACCTATTGTGCACCAGAAAGTGAAACATGAGCAGTCTATGGGATCAGATAACAAGTGTGCAATTCACAGGTGACCCAATTTACCACCTATGTCCCATATATCGAGGTGGAATTAGTTGACTTGGAGAGACAGTTCTGGCAGAAATAGCGGGAGCCTCTGGCTGCTTGGCTGTTGCGGTTATGGGACATAGGGGTGGATAGTGTGATATGCTCTGGGAAGGAGATGGAAAAATTGGGCTCCATCACCATGCACCCATCCCTGAGGCAGTGGCTGCAGAATAGCCGCAGGTATGCACCAGGGGCAGATAATCACTCTTTAATGGAATGAGTGAAGCTGCCTGAACCACATGGGCAAATGCTGGAGAACAGCCCAAGGTTGTTAGCAAATGGCAGGCATATGCTCAGTTAGCTCAAATAATTCGAGAGCTGGGGATGTGGAAGTCCATGTTTAATGTGAATACCCATGTCCCAGACGATGAAAATTTAACAGGCAACATGAGAGACATAGTGCTGCAGAATGCCCTGTCAATGTCTTTGGGTCACTGATGGCAATACTGGCCCCATACATTGGTCATCCTATTCATGAGGTAACAACCATGATAGCAGGCTTGGGTGAAGTGGAGGATAGAAGACAAGCAAAAGGAGTCTGAAAGGTGGCCAAGACCAAACCCCCAAGAAATACTCAGGATTTTATCCCAAAGGGACCAAGCAAGACTAGCCATAAGCAGATGTGGCTTGAATTGCTTGCAGCAGGGGTTGATAGCAAGAAAACTGACTGACAGCCAAATGCGGTCCTGTTTGCCTTGTGGCAGCAATTGTGCCCTGAACAGTGTTTCTTCACTAGACATCCAACAGGTAGCAAGATACGCTCAGTGGATTTAACGGACTTTTTGGTTGCTCCCGAGGAAGCAGATGAACTGTTCAATTCTGAATAAGGAACAGACCAAGGTGCTCATCTTTTGAGGGCAGGCGAGGACCAGAGGCCTCATGTTGAATTGGCAGTACACTGGTCGAGGACAAGTGTGCAGTGTGTTTTGGTGTTGGTGGATACAGGTGCAGAATGTAGCCTGATATATGGCAATCCAGATAAGTTTCCAGGGGCCACAGTTCATATAGGTGGCTACGGAGGACATACTGTTGAGGTCAAAGCTGTGTCATTGCCATTGGGCATAGGAAGATTACTCCCTCATTTATACACTGTATAAATATATATATATATATATCCCCTGTAGCTGAATACATCTTGGGTATGGATGTAACTTATGGTTTGTACCTGCAAACAACAGTTGGAGAGTTTCAGCTGTGGATATGGACAGTAAAGCCTGTGTTACAAGGATATGCTAAGCATTACCCGCAGGTGTTACCCAAGCCAAGACATGTGGTTAATCTAAAGCAGTATCACCTACTGGGAGGACATGCAGAGATAAGTGCCACTATATTGGAATTAGAAAAAGTTGGCATTATTCGCTCAGGTCAGAGCCCGTCTGGCTCATAGCCCGTTTAATGCTCTGGTATGGCCAGTAAAAAAAAAAAAAAACCATGGTACCTGGAGAATGGTTGTAGACTATTGAGAACTAAACATAGTGTCTCCTTTGCATGCAGCTGTGCCTTCATTCACGACTTGATGGATCAGCTGACAACTCAGCTGGGAACTTATCATTATGTATTGGATCAGGCAAATGCTTTCTTCTCTATTCCAATCTCGGCCAATAGCCAAGATCAGTTTGCCTTCACCTGGGAAGGAAGACAGTGGACCTTTCAAGTATTGCCCCAAGGTTATCTGCATAGCCCAGCCATCTGTCATGGTTTGGTGGCTGGGGACCTAGCCAAGTAGACAAAGCCCAGCATGGTTACAATGTTTCACTACATTGATGACGTGTTGTTAACCTCTGATTCTCTTACAGATTTAACCCAGGCAGCTCCAACACTGCTAAGCTATTTGGAACAATGTGGGTGGGCCATGAACACAGCCAAAGTACAAGGACCTGGGCTCTCAGTCGAATTCTTAGGAGTGGTCTGGTCGGGTAAGACAAGGGTCATCCCAGAAGCTATTATAGATAAGATACAGGCATACCCTTGACCCACAACGGTAGCTCAGCTAAGAACATATTTGGGACTTCTTGGGTATTGGAGAGCTTTTGTACCCCATATGGCCCAAATGGCATGCCCACTGTATGCATTAACAAAGAAAGGAGCCCCCTGGGATTGGACTGAGAAAGTAGAACAGGCTTACCAGGCTACAAAAAGGGCAATACAGAAAGTACAGGCTTTACAAGTGGCTCATCCCACTAAACCTTTTGAATTAGACGTAAATATCACCCAAGATGGGTTAGGATGGGGTTTGTGGCAGAGACAAGACTGATTTCGAACACCTGTAGGATTCTGGTCTCAGCTCTGAAGGGTGCTGAAGTGTGCTACACCCTAACAGAAAAGCAGTTAGCAGCTGTGTATTCTGCCTTGATAGCCACTTAAGCTATCACAGGAACTGCTAAAATCCTAGTAAGGACAACATACCCCATAATAGGTTGGCTGCACACGTGGGCAATCAACCCTAAAACAGGTGTAGCTCAGACTCCCACTCTGTCTAAATAAGGAGCATATATAGAACAAAGAAACACTGTGTCAATGAGTCCTCTGTCCATAGAGTTGAAAGCTGTGCTAGGTCCAGTAAAGGTTGTGGAGGAAACTTTGACACAACTGTTACCCATGGAGGTAGAGGCTACACCTTTCCATGAGGGACAAGGACCTATCACAGAGCAAGCTTGGTATACAGATGGCTCTATCATGGAAACTTCAGCATCATGGACAGCTGTTGCTGTCCTGCCTTTAAAAGATACCATGTGGTATGAAAATGGTACAGGGCAAAGCAGTCAATGGCTGAACTGAGAGCAGTATGGATGGTGATAAAAAATGAGCCTGGGCCATTAACCATCTGTACTGACAGCTGGGCTGTGTACAAAGGTTTAACCCTTTGGATTTCTACTTGGAAATATCAATGGTGGATGGTAGGCCACCAACCCCTGTGGGGACAAGCCATGTGGCAAGAGTTATGGGACCTGGGGCATGAGAAAGAAGTAACCCCTTTTCATGTCACAGGACATTTCCCTGTAGCCAGTCCAGGAAATGATGAAGCTGATACCTTGGCTAAGTGTTCTGGCTGCGGGCACCAGAGTCAACTGGATATAGACATACATTCGTGTGACCGATGTGTTGGCTTATTGAATATACACTGAACTTCAGACCAGTGATGACTACTAACAAGACATGTGCGGCTAATAATTGAAAGAACAAAACTATAGGACAAACCTTAAGGACAAGCCTTAAGGCATATTGGACAGATGACAGGTTGTATGAATGTAAGGGTCACTTATCCTTGCTAAGGTAACATTGCAGAAGATTCTGAACACGTAGATTATACAGTGAGGGACCCTGAAGGGGTGGATTACTGGGAACAATAGGAAAATGTCAGGGCCCCTCAGATGTTCAGAATCTTGCCAAGCATTCGCTGTAAATGTCCTCAGGTGTTCCTTGTTACTGCTTAATAAAAGCTGTGTATGTGCACCCAGGTGTCCAGGGTTGTGGACTTAAGTATAAAAGACTAACAGCTCTGATCCACAGTGCTTCTCAGAACTCTCAGAGAAGCCACTAGGACAGTTACTCCTAGATCTGATTAAAACCCATTCATTTTTCTACACCCACGCCTCCCAGAACCTTCTTTTTCTATTACCTAGCTCACAGACCTGCATGTGGAGGGTTTGTAACCCAATCTGTGCAACAGACCCGAGGAGTCTGTAAGCCCTAGCTTTACAAAAGCCTACTGAGATCTTTAAACTAAATTTGTTATAGTTTTGTTTTTTGATAGCACACATTCAGAACACAACGTGAACAGCATCATTACAGTGGTTTAAAGGAAGCTGCTCATACCAGCTCATAAGAGTTGATTATAAGCATCTCTTTCCTTTTATGTATTCAGTGATAGCACATTGATAGATGAAAATGGGCTATCATGATTACATAAGTACAATGGAAATATGAATATAGACAAAAATTACAAATTGTGACCCTTTATTCTGAGTGTTGGTCTCTAAACATTTACCTGCACAACATTGTACCTACTTTCTTAATTCTTCACTCCAAAACAAAACTGTAATAATATTATAAAAATTAAGATTAAGAAAAGAAAACAATGAAGGACAATAGATAATTTCAACTTTGTAGATAGATTTAGAAATGTGTGTAGAAGTGGTAAAATAAGGAAAAACATTAAGCTTAAAACCAGTTTTTTATATATATTTCTGTATTTATACGTTATTCATAACACAATTAGAGATTTTCCCAGGGTATTTTTGTAGCTTATTTTTTAACTTCTCTTTGATGTTCACAAAGAGAAGAACAAAGGATTACTTAATGAATAGCACTGCAGTTTTAACCTAAAGAATAATAAAATATCCTGTTAACTTACTCATTGAAGAAATGTAACCTTGGAGCTCATGTGATTTAATCAAGTCATTAACTAAGCCAAGTAAGTTAAAACCCAGCATGAAGAAAATTTGTTCTTGTTGAATGAAGAATGAAATAAATGAATTACTTGAGGGATTTTTCACTTTTGAACTATTCTTTTGAATGAAAGCAAACATCCAGATTAAAGTGTACGGGTTTGATCATTATAACCGTTTCATTTTCTGAACACTGGAACTTACAGCACTAGACTACATAACTACTTTCTGGGAATTGACCATGTTTGTAACACCTTATAAAATAACTCCTGGGACTTCAGGTTACTTTTCAGGATAAAGAGACCTGGATACAGTGCAACTCCCAAACAAGAAGAAAAATGAAAAAATAAAATAATATTGACCTTAAAGTTTACAACTTTTCCTTAACCTTCAGAGAGCCTATCAGAAAAGTGCATTCAGGGCTGGCCCCGTGGCGCACTGGATAGTGCGCCACTTGGGAAGCGCGGCGGCGCTCCCGCCCGAAGGTTCGG
>NW_007736934.1:42902-54415 GCF_000696425.1 Galeopterus variegatus
GAGCGAGGTGTGGGAGCAACACCGAGGGTTGCGATCCCGTTGCTGGTCCCCGGTCCGGTATGGGGGCAACACTGAGGGTTGCGATCTGTTGCCAGACACGGAAAAAGACAAAAGACAAAAAAAGAAAAAAAAAAGAAAAGTGCAATCAGGGAGAGACAGGATTTAGACACTTGCTTAGGTGAGAAAGATGCAGACAATCACTCATAAAAAGAAATTCCCTAGAACAGTTAAGAAATTGGTGGAGGTCATTCATGGGCTGATGAGAAAGTGTAGAGCCTCCAAGATCAGCAGATGTGGGGAAATTTGTATTCTATTTCAATCATCGCACTACCATCTCATCATCCATGAACTAAAAACATTGGTAAAGTGCTGAAAAAGCATCCTTATGGAGCAGGCAAGGAAGAGGGAAACATCAGCCATTGTGAGAGAAGCAAAAATTCCAGCCTGGAACTTTTTCCCCTATTTATTTTATATAACAAAACTCTTAATGTGCTGATAGAATTAGCAACAATCACTTTACGTTACCAGCAACAACCCATTGCAGCTAGAGGAAGGAAACAGAAAAATTCTCTAGCACTGGAGGACAGACAGGAAAAATGCTGCACCAAGAATTAGAGCTAGAAAAGGGAAAAGTACACTGAGGTCACAGTCCATAGACACGGGGACAAAGTGCTTCCTTAAAATTGAGGCTTGGACAACCAAAGAATATGCCCACTCTCTACTACCTAGCATTAGGGTACAAAGCATTGGCTAACTGTAACAGTGGAACATTGCAACAAGATTTGCAACAGTTACTCACTGAAGAGCAGTGAAAAAGAAGACATGAAGATAAGGATCTACAGGCATTGAGAAAAAAACTCCCGCAAACATCTTAACACAAGATAATACTACAGCCATTTTAAAACACAAAACATCAGTGCAACAGTGCATTCCACGTTGTCAAATAATCTTACATACATGTGGTGCAAATTCAAGATGAGAGATAGAGAGAGAGAATTCCTCTAGGGAAAAAGTAGTACTTGATTAATATATGATGAAATAATGGTCAGGTATTTTCTAAAGTTAGTAATAGATACTAAACCATAGTTGCGAGAAACTCAGAAAACCGCAAGAAAGTTTTATACAGTAAAAACACAGGTGCGTGCACACGTGCACACAAACGTACACATTTTCACATATACCCACGGGCACATCATATCCAAACTGCTGAAAAACAAACAGAAACAAAAATTTGAAGGCATCTAGAGAAAAAAGGCACATCTCATGTAGAGAAACAATGATAAGATTTATGGCCCACTTTTCATCAGAAACCATGCATGCCAGAAAAAATGCAGTGACATATTTAAATGTTCAAAAGAAGGATCTAAACAAAGAAAAACAGTTGAACCAGAACTCTATACCCAATTAATGTTACTTCCAACAATTAAGGCAAAAAAAGAAAAAAAAAAATTCTTAGAAAAACCAAATGAAGAAATTCATTACAAGCATACCTATTTCAAAAATTCATTCAGTCATTCAGTAGAAAAACATGCTACTAAAAAGACAATAGAAAAAATACTACTAAAAATTTCATTCAGTAGAAAAAATATACAAAAACTCTTTAGGAAGAAATTGTTGAGAGACAATTCAGCATAGTGTTTTTGTACATCATATACTAACATTGGTCTGAACTATTTTTACATGGTATGGGAAAATAGATTAAGTATCTCACTTCAAAGCAAAGGGCAATTTTTAAAAAACGCCTCCCTTCAGGGAGAAATTGATAACTTTGGTATCAGTCTTCTTATAAAATCAAAGTTTTCTCAGCTGTGATTAAAAACCACTCTGTGCTCAACACCCATGTTAATCTGCATCTGCAAGGGCAACGAATGTGATATGAAGTTCAGGCTGCCTACTGTGCTACCAGTAACAAAGCATTTTATGTCTTTTGCTGGTATCCATGAAGTCACAGTAGGCTCCTATGTTACCATGCAAGTAGGACAAAATCTCAGATCCTTTGCAAATTCTTGAGAGAAAGAACTTGACACCAAACAGAAACTTGTGTATATAGAGTGGGGGTGGGGGAGTGGAGGAAGAAAGAGTGCTAGAAATTGAATAAATCCATGAAACATAAAATCTTTTCAAAAATTAGCTTATAAATAATTGAGTATTTAAAGCAAAAATACTTTCAGGGCCGGCCTGTGGCTCACTCGGGAGAGTGCGGTGCTGATAAAGCAAAAATACTTTCAATTATTGTCTTTATAGCATATTTCTAAAAACTAGATGAAACTAACACAAATAATGGAAAGGGAAGAAGCCATGGTTATGCTATTCAAAAGTCTTTACACATGAATTGGTATAATAATCTCTGAAGATGGACTCTGATCTATTAAAAGTCTATAGTGTGATCCCTAGAACAACCAATGCAAAATATTACAAAGGGATATAAATATAAATTCAATATTTGAGATAAAAACAGAAATGCTCAAAAAACCCAAGTGAATAAAAAAAGAAAATAGAAACAAGGAACAGATAAGTCAAACAGAACTACGTCATATTAACACATTTTCTTTAATGAAAAGGATATAAAACATCTACTAAATGACTGAGATTTTTTGAATGGATACAAAAGAAAAACTAAACCATATGCAGTCTACAAGAAATTGAGTTTAAATATGGAGACACAGTTATTTTAAAAGTCAATAGATGAAAATGTTCTGCCATACAAATATTAATCACATGAAACTAGAATAGCAAATTATAATATGAAATACAACAAAGAATGTGTTAGGGTTAATTCTTTAATGTTAAAGGGGTTAATTCTTCAAGAAGATGTAACAATCCTAAAAATGTACTCGAAAACCAACAGAGCTTCAACTTATAAGAAGTTATAACTGGGGCCGGCCCGGTGGCGCACTGCTACAGTGCGCCGCTTGGGAGAGGGGCAGCGCTCCCGCCGAGGGTTCGGATCCCACATACAGACCGGTTCCCGCTCACTGGCTGAGCGAGGGGTGGGCGCAGCACCGAGGGTTGCGATCCCATTGCCGGTCCGGTGCGGTACGGGTGAAACACTGAGGGTTGCGGTCCATTGCCGGACACGAAAAAAGACAAAAAGGAAAAAAAAAAAAAAAAGAAGTTATAACTGGTAAACCATAATAGAGAAATTGATACATCTATAATTACAGCTGATTTCATCACTGTGTGTTCTGTAATTAATAGGACAAATGGACACTAAGTTGTAGGAATATAAAAAAATTTGAATAACTTTATCAACCAACAGGACTTAATTTATATTAGTAAAATGTAAGCCCCTAATAGGAGGGTATACATTTTATTATGTGTAAATGAAATATCCATCCATTCAGACCATATTCCAGTCCATAAAATAAACTTTAAACATAAAAATTAAAAATCATATGAAGTATCTTGTTAGATCATAATGGAATTAAATTTGAAATTAATACAAAGTTATGTGATAAATCTCCAGATATTTGGAAAGTTTTATTGGTATCCTGGAGAAAATTATGATGTCCTGGCATAAGAAAGGGCTTTTAAATATCATGTTTCTTTTTAACCTATTTTTTAACAAACTTGATATGTGTACGTTTCACTTAACTGGATAAAAATTGAGGATGGGAGAGAATTCTGGAAAGATTGTAGAGTGGGAAGCACCAGAAATTGTTGTGTAGGTGTTTATTCACCCTGACAACAACCCACCTAGACAATAATTTTGCTGGCAGATCTGTTCGATGTATCTATTTTGGAATTCTGGAGTCTGTTCGAGGGATTCAACCTTCAGGAGAAGGCATGAATAATAATAATGTACAGTTAATTTTGATCAATTTCAGCTCTTTTCACAGTAGCGGCTACTCATTTCCATTCCGGCCCCACCACAGGTGGCTGTGCATGTGTTCCTGAGCAGCTTGCACAGCTATTGTAACAAAGGTTTGTAACTTCACTTTTTGTTTTCTACATAATTTAAGATATTAATGTATTTAAAGAAAACAATTATTATTCTAAAAGACAGTACTATTGTAACTTTAGTATGTATCAAGACATTTTGGTTTCTACATAAATTAATAGAGTAATTTATAATAATTTAAAGTAACTATAAGTTTATGCTTTAGAGCACACAATATACATGGATAAAACAACTGAAAGGGGTAGGAACAGAGCTGTAAAAAGTAACAACTGAGTGTATGTATCAACAACTGAAATGGGTGGGAACAGAGCTGTAAAAAGCAGAGGTTTTGTGTGTTATTGAAGTTAAACTGGTATATATTTAAATTAGAGGGTTATAACTTTAGGATGTTAAATATATTTTACATGGTAAACACAAAGAAAACAGCTATAGAATTATACACAAAGGGAAATGAGAAAGAAATTCAAACATTTCATTACATAAAATCAACTAAACACCAAAGAAGACCATAGTGCAGGAAAGAGGGACATTTTTTAAAAAAAGCCTTTTTTAAAAAAAATAGCAAAATGACAAAAGAAACTCCTTCCTTATCAGTAATTACTTTAAATGTAAATGGAATAAACTCTCCAATCAAAAGAAAAAAGGTTAACAGAATAACTGAAAACACATGATTCAATTATATGCTGTTTTAAAAAAACTCACTTTAAATCCAAAAACACAAATAGTTTAGAAGTGTAAAAATGGAAAAAGATACACTATGCAAAAAGTTACTAAAAGTGAGCAGCAGTGGCTTTACTAATAACAGTCAAAATAGACTTTAAGTCAGGAAAGTTTACAAGGGATAAAGGAAAATATTATATATTAATTAAAGCTTTAATGCAGCAAGAATATATAACAATTATAAACATTTAAACAACTAAAAACTGGCCCCAAAAATATATGAGGCAAAATCTGACAGAACTGAATGATAAATAGACAATTCTACAATAATTATTGGAGACTATTGAGACCCCACTGTTAATGGATAGAACAACCAGACAGAAGAAGAGTAAAAAAAAAAAAAAAAAAAAAATGAGAGATTGTTATGAAATATGGGCTTGAGGAAAATAGATTTAAATTTTATTTTATTAGGCATCTTTTTACTTAATTAATTAATAAAGAATTAATAAAGTTCTGGTTGAGGAAATCGGAAGGGGACAGATATTATGAAACTATATATCTTAATTGTCTACACACAGAAAATAATTTTCCATTTAGGATTATGCATATACAGAACACTCTATGCAACAACAGCTCACATATTTCTTTCATGTACATATGGCACATTTTCCAGGATAGATGATATGTTAGGCTACAACTTAGGTCTTACTAGATTTAAAATAATATTTATTATACAAACTATGTCATCTGACCTCAGTGAAACGAAGATAGAAATTAAAAACACAAATAATGCTGTAAAAATCACAAATTTTTGAAAGTTAAACAGCACACTTTCAAAGAAGAAATCACAAAGTAAATTAGAAAATACTATTGACAAATAAAAATGAAAACACAACATACCAAAACTTATGGAACCCAGGGAAAGAGTTGCTAATGGGGAAGTTTAAAGCTATAAACACATTAAAAAAAAAATGATTTAAAATCAACAACCTAACTTTACGACTTAAAGATCTACAGAAAGAACAAACTAAACCTGAAGCTAACAGAAGTAAGGAAATAATAAAGATTAGGGCAGAGATAAGTGAAAAAATAATAGATAAACAATAGAGAAAATCAATTAATTCAAAAGCTTTTTCCTTGAAAAGATCAACAGAATTGACAAACTTTTAGCTAAGGTAGACTAAGAAAAAACAAAACAAAAGACTCCAGTTACCAAAAATAACAAATAAAAGTGGAAACATTACTACTAATTTTACAGAAATACAAAGGATATTAGAGACTGATATGAACAATTGTATGCCAACAAATTGGATAACCTAGATAAAACAGACAAATTCCTGGAAACACAAAATCTACCAAACCTAAATAACAATGAAATAGAAAATACAAATAAATCTATAATTAGAAAGGAGATTGAATCAGTAAACAAAAATCTTCATAGGATCAAAAATCCTGATCTAGATGGCCTCACTGAAATTTCTACCAAGCATCTAAAGAAGAAGAAATACCAATTCTTCTCAAACTTTTGCAAAAAATGGGAGAGGAGGGAACACTTCCTCACTTATTTGATGAAGTGAGCATTGCACTGATACCAAAGTCAGACTAAAACACTACAAAAAATAAAACTACACACCAATATCCCATATAAATATTGCTGCAAAAACCCTCAAGAAAATACCAACAAACTGAACTCAGCCACATATTTAAAGAAATATATACACAAAATCAAGTGGTATTTGTTCCTGGGATTCAAGGATGATTCCGCATACAAAAATCACTTAATATAATATATGTCATTAAAAAATTAATGAATAAAAATCTTATGATTATTTCAATAAATGCAGAAAAAGCATTTGACAAAATTCAATACCCTCTCATGATAAAAAACACTAAAAGAAAAAAAGCCAGAAATAAAGGAAACTACCTCAACCTAATAAAAGGCATATATGAAAAAATGCACAGTAAACATTATATTCAATGGTGAAAGACTGAAAGCTTCTCCTCTAAGATAACAAGGCAAGGATGTCCACTTCTGTTACTTCTATTCAACATAGTACTGGAAAATTCTATCTAGAGTAATCATGCAAGAAAAATAAAATGCATACAAATTGGAAAGGAGGAAGTAAAATTACCACTATTTGAACATGTTATAGCTATATATGTAGAAAACCCTAAATGTATTACATGCATACACATACAATCAGTTAGAACAAATAAACGAATTCAGCAAAATCATACAATATAAAATTGACACAAAAATTATTTGCATCTTTACACTAACAATGAATAATTTTAAAATAAAATTATAAAATATGTATTAACCAAGAAGATGAAAGACTTATACAATAAAGATTTATACTATAAAACATTGCTAAAATAAATTAAACAAGACATAAATAAATGAAAATATATCCCAGGTTCATGGATTAGAAGAATTAATTCGAGTCAGTAATACCCTCAGCGACCTACAGATTTAAGGCCATTCCTATCAAAATCCTAATAACTTTTTTTTGCAGAAATAGAAAAACTCATCCTAAAATTTATATGTATTTTCAAGGGAAATAAAATAGCCAAAACAATCTTGAAAAAGAACAAAGCTGGAAGACATATTCCCTGATTTCAAAACTTGGTACAAAGCTACGTTAATTAAAACACTGTGGACTGGCAAAAGGCAGACATGTAGACCAAAGGAATAGAATGTAGAGCCCAGAAATAAACCTTCATATGTATGGAAAAATAATTTTTCACAAAAATGTCAAGACCATTCAATCAAAAAATTAATTTATTTTGACAAACGGTGATGGGAAAACTGCATATCCACATGCAAAGCAATCAAGTTGAACCCCTTACAAAGGCCATACACAAAAACTAATTCAAAGTGGATAAAAAATCTAAATGAAAGATCTAAAACTATAAAACTATTGGAAGAAAGTATAGGACAAAAGCTTCAAAACCATGGATTTAGCAATGATTTTTTGGATATGATACCAAAGACACAGACAATGAGAAAAAACAGACAAGTTAAACTTCATAAAAACTTTAAAGTTTTGTGCACCAAAAGACAATACTAACATAGGCAATCCATAGAATGGGAGATACATTTGCAAATTATGTACATAATAAGAGACTGATATCAAGAATATATAGAGAACTTCTAAAATATTTCAAATCAGCTAGAAGATAGAATTTTGAATGTTCTCACCACTAAGAAGTGATGATGTGATGGATATGCCAGTTATCCAGATGAGACTATTACGCATTTTGTACGTGTATGTAAACATCTCACTGTACTTCATAAATATGTCCAATTCCATGCCAATTAAAAATAAATTAATTTTTTAAAAGTCAACAAAAAGAAACCTGAGTTGTGTTTTTTTTTTGGTCAAAAATGGGCAAATGATTTGAGTAGACATTTCTCTAAGGAAGATATACAAATAACCAATAAGCACATGAAAAGATGCTCAATGTCATTAAACATTAGGGAAATGCAGATCAAAACTACCAGCAGGTCCACCTCACACTCATTAGGATTGCTAATATGAAAAAAAAAAAAAAAGAAAGAAAAAGAAAATAACAAATGTTGGTGAGGAAATGGAGGACTTGGAACTCTTCTACACTGCTGGTGGAAATGTAAAATGTACAGTTGCTGTGGAAAAGAGTATGCTGGTTCTTCAAAAATTGAAAATAGAATTGCCTTATGATTCAGTAATCCTCCTTCTGGATACATACTTAAAAGAATTGAAAACAGGGACTCAAAGAGGTATTTGTACATGTTTGTTCATAGCAGCATTATTTACTATAGCTAGAATGTGGAAGCAACCTAAATATCCCTCAGCAGATGAATGAGTAAGCACAATGTGATATACACACATAATGCAATATTAAAAAGAAAGGAAATTCTGACATATGCTACATCAGGGATGATCCTTGAGGAGATTACACTAAGTGAAATAAGCCAGTCACAAGAAAATATAACTGTGATATGAGGTTCTTAAAGTAGTCAAAATCATAGAGACAGACAGCAGCGTGGTAAGCACGGGCTGGAGGGAGGGGGACATGGGGAGATATAATTTAATGGGTATAGAATTTCAGTTTTACAACGTAAAATGTTATGAAAATGGATAGTGGTGATGGTTGCATAACATTATGGTGTATTCAATACCTGTAAATAGTATACTTCAAATGATTAAAATGCTATATTTTATTTTATGTGTGTTTTAACACAATAAAAATAATTAGAAAAAAAAAGTTACCATGATTTTTTTTTTTTTTTTTTTTTTTGGCCCTTGCCTATTACCTCATCATAATGCTATACAGAATTTTTTTTAATAAGATAGGTTATCATGAATGAATTTTCTTCTTTAACTTACTTTTTAATTTTTTTATTAGTGATTGCTTAAAAGACATTTAAAAATAAACATTTAATCAACTTTATTTTCTTTATACCTTGTAGAATCACCTAGATTTATTCTTCTTTTATTAAATATGTTAAATAATATCCAAAATGTTTTCATTCTGATGTTTGTTTAATAAATCTTTCAATACAGTAAATGCCTGAAAATGTTGTTATTGTTCACTCATATCTGAATAACAATTTGTGAATAAATTTCTAGTTCAATCTAGCTTTCTTATAATAATTTTCAAATTAGTTTTCTGTTTATTTTCATGAATTCAATGTTGTCTTTTATAATATGATTTGAATTTGATTCTAGGTTCTCTACATGTGATCTGTCCTTTCTCTGTAGAAGCTGATAAAATGTTCTCATTGTCTCTGGCAAAATCTCTTAAAAGAATTTTTAAAAATCTGATTATTATTATTTTTATTTCTTATTTACCTTTTGGTAGACTATAGACCTTTAGAATTGAAAATGTTTAATTTGATTTTTAATTTTGCAAATGTGTATAAGTGTAACTGTATCTTACATCAAAATATACTGTTAATTAAGAAAAACATATATTAATTATATTCACATGTTTTTTAACTGTAGTTATGTTTATTCTTCCATATTTCATTTCTCTGAAATTTTAAAATATTTTCTTCCTCTAATATTTATTTCTTCTTTCAAGAGTCATTCAGTAACTGTTCTTAGTATTCCAATGTAGAAAGTAATTTTATATTTATATATAGGTTATGGAACACAGATACTCATTTTTGAACCATTTTACTGGGGAGATGCCTGAGATATAGAAGGGTAAGTCACTTTGTCCATGATCATGCAGTTTGTCAATAATGAAGGTAGAATGCATTCTGAGTCCACCTGTTTATAGCTAGTGTCCTCAATCACTTTACTAAATAACCTTCATTGTATTAACTATTCTTGCAGTAAATTTTCTTTTTCATTTTCTTATGTTTATCTACTTGATTTATATGGAATTTATTTTGTTATGTTGAATGAGGAAAGTTTATAGCATCACTAACTAAATGTTTACCTAACTCTCCAAACACCATTACTGATATTTTCTTTATCTTATTCAACTCTTTACCTTTCCATTGGTTGGAAATAGCATTATTCTTACAACACTGTGTTTTCCCATATATAATTCTACTTTTTGACTCTTAATTTAGTGCCATCAATCAATATATTTACATGACTGTTCAAATTCTTCTGAATTGTAATATGTTCATTGTTTTTATGATATGGATATTCTCTAACTTTTATTTTTATTTATTCATTTAGCCAAAGTTATTTTTCTTTTTTTGTTTCTGTTTTTTTTTAGAGCTAAAGATAATTTTTTAAAAAATAAGTATTAATTTTCTCATTTGATCTTTCACCGTAGGGATGATAAACTTAGAGTTTATCCTACATGAATACAATGCTGATCAAAGATAGCAGGAATTTTTGGAGGTCATTGTGAAGCATCATCAGACACTCATTGCATGTGACTATTTGTGTATGAATTTTTCTCTGTGTTGACTTACTTTTCTACAGATATCAAATATCTCTAATGCAGGGCTGTGCTTGGTAACTCCCCAACCACTCCATGCTACAAGTGTATTTCTTGTGAAAGTGATACACTATTGCATTTTTTATGTCAGCTTTGCCTCACCTGCCATTAGTGTAAAATATCATAACGTAGAAGACCTATTCCTAACCTTGCCTCCAATTTTTTTTTTTTTTTTTAAGCCAAGGACTCATTTGTTTCTCAGGGATGCCATCATCTATGGAGAATGCGACATACCCTGCTACTGCCTCTTGTCTGTAGGAGCGTGCATTCCTATTTCAGCATTTTTTTCATCTTAGTACAGGTTTTCACTACCCTCGATAAGTACAAGTTTTTGCTACACTCAATAACTCTTTGTCTAATGATATTTCAAATTATATGGGGACATCTATTTTTGTGTTATTATCTTTAAGCAGTATCCACTTGTTTGTACCACTTGTTTGGAAAGATGCTGAAATTATTTACTTGAATTTTTCCCTGTATCTCTGAGTAACTGAAAGATATTATTTCCCTTATAAAGAAAAACGCTGAAAAACAAAAAAAACCCCACAAAATAATGTAGGAGAAAATAAAGCATAAATATAAAGTCCACCCCTATCCTGAATTTGGGTGACTTAATTATATAGTTGTTATTATTTCTTCTAGCATCTGGTAATGTATAATTAAATATACAGTATACATTCCTCTATTATTTATTGATCAATTTTAAATTTTATTTGTTTACTATACTTATAGGCATGGTAATATGAGAATATTAAGGAATTATCTGAGAAAGTTAGGGTAAGTTAGCTACTTCCTACATTCTCTTACCTTCTATCTGTTAAATTTTGTTGGATGTTTTATTATTAGTGCATTGTTACTGATAACAAAATTGGATGTATTTCTGTAATAAATTTCTATAAAGAGTTTAGTTATGAGTCTATATTTTAAAAGTATTTTCTGATTATAATTTTAATGAGCTCTTTTTATATGTTGTATCTAGATTTTTTTCTTCATATATATTTATCAA
>NW_007736934.1:56233-58767 GCF_000696425.1 Galeopterus variegatus
ACATGGATGAACCTGGAGGACATTATGCTAAGTGAAATAAGCCAGGCACAGAAAGACAAATGCCACATGATCTCACTACCATGTGGAATCATAAACAAACTTACAGAAGCAGAGGGTAGAGTGATGGTTACTAGAGGCTTGAGAAGGGTGAGGGGTGGGGAAAGGGAAAATGTTGACCAAAGGCTACAAAGTTTCAGTTAGAAGGGAAGAATAAGTTTTAGTGAGCTAATGCACAGCATGGTGACCATAGTTAATAATATTCTGTATATATCTAAGCTGCAATATACAGTACGTATAGATTTTAAATATTCTCATCACAAAAAATAAATTGGTGACATTATCAATATGTTAATTAGCTTTAGTTCATCTTTCTATAATGTGTGCATATATCAAAATGTCTTATTATACCCCATAAATATATACAATTATTTATCAATTAAAAATTTATAAAATGTATATATATACGTATTTACTGAAAGAAACCAGACCCATGTCTTATTTGAATTCTAAACTCATCTTAAAGTGTATGTTTATTTTATTAATTTACATGGAAAAAATGCGTAATGAAACTGTAAATGATACAAAAGCCATAGTTAAACCTTCCTGGTTAATATTGTTATGAATAATTTAATAATAATACTAATTAAAATAGTTACATAATTATAAGGACACCATCAATACCTCCAAGATGTGCAGAGAATTAAAAGACAAATTTTGTGGTTTATTCACAATTTATCTATGATTTCTTGAGTTCCTGGTATGTATCAAGGACCGATCCAGCTACATGGGCATTGTGGTAAAGTGGACATTTGTCACCGTATGGAGACCAGCAAGGAGAGTTCAAGTGGCTTAAGATCTAGTGGCAGAAATTTGTCTTCAAATATTAACAAAATAGATAATAACAGTTATTACATAATGTAACTGAAGAAAATTTCATGTGCTGAACTGTAGATAAGTACAGAGAAAGAGGAGATCTTTGTAAGCTGAAATATACATAGGGTAATATGAAATCTACGATCTTTGAAAGTGTATAAAGTAAAGAGCTTGGTTAAAGAGATGGTGGAATAGAAGTTTTATAATAATAAAAATATGCTCACTGCAGAAGCAGAGAAGCAATTAGCTAGAGAAGAGATTTCTTATTGTGGTTTAAAAGGAATTACTGAAAATAGAACTAGAGAGTATAGAGAACCCTGTAAAGCAAGCAAAACTGTTTGAACTCGACAATTTACAGAGAAAAATTTTGAACAGTGGATAACCAGGGTGAATACTATCTTTAATAAGGTTACTACAGATATTCATATTAGACTGAAGAAGAGAGAGCTTTTGGAGAAACTCTACCTAGTGGACTCATTGCAGTATTAAGAAGAGATCATTGTAAATATGGACTAAACCAAAATGATTACGAAATATAGATTGTATCCTTAATTATTTTGAGGAAATCAATTCATGTACATGCATGAGAAACTATTATGGCAAAACATATTCTCCTTTATGGCCAAAGACAAAAAAAATCACAGATTTTGACTTTCAAACCGTATTGCCAGCAGTAAACCATTGAGTAGTCTGGTTGGGTGTTTCATTATACAGATTAACTTAATTCTGACTACAAGACTTATTTATCATCTGCTGACTGTCTAATGGGGAGAGAGTTTTCTTATATTCCATGAGAATATTAACTTTATTCAAGTTAATGTTCATCAAAGTAAAAAATTAGAGGGAGAAAAAATAAATTATATGTTTATATTCTCTTTTTAAGTTTGCTTTATTTATAATGATATATAAAATGTGGAAATTCTAGATTGTCTCTTTGACATCATCCTTCTTAATTTTGAATAGTGCCCAATACTTTAGATTTGAACATGGAAAAATATATAATTTGACATAAGGATGAGAAAAAAAGAACATGCTAATATCAGTCTAACAAAAATGTTAACATATGTCGGGGTGCTCTCTCGGTCAGCCAGGCCCGGGCTCTGGATTTCCCTGGCCATGGCCACCAAGTGAACCCGGCAGATTCCCTATCCCCCCCAGGCAGGACCAGATAAATTGCCCTCTGCAGCAGCGTAAGCCGAAGAAGGATTCCCCGAAGGTGGGTGATTACACTGCCCGCCTATTTAGCCCGCAAAGGAACACTCAGAGGCAGCGGGGGGCTCCGTCAAGTAGTTCTGTTTATTGTCTTTTAAGCACTTGTATTTATATCTAAGCAAGCAGGGATTTCCACACTAAGAGCCAATCACTGGAAAGGTCACATGTGCATGCGCCTTACTTTCCTTACTTAGCCTACTGATCATGCACTGATCACGAGCGTGGAAAAGAGCAACTACCAATAAAAATTTTTGCGGAACTAAAAGTGACACTCCCCCTTTGCTTCCTCTAGGTGCCATCTTGTGTGGACCATGTGGGTGGGGAACTTAAACAGCCACCATTCGGTGCTGCCTCCTTTCACCCTAGCAATTGCTATAGCAAGTGGAGGGGTTGCAGCCCAACAAACATATTCTTCACATAGGTTTTATTATTAGTTACCTCACTGTACT
>NW_007736935.1:0-335 GCF_000696425.1 Galeopterus variegatus
TAAATTAGGTATAGACGGAAAATATGTCAGCATAATCAAAGCCATATACAATAAACCCACCACCAATGTCATCCTGAATGGGGCAAAACTGAAATCTTTTCCTTTAAGAACAGGAACCAGACAAGGATGCCCACTCTCACCACTCCTATTCAACATAGTTTTTGAAGTATTAGCCAGAGCAATCAGAGAAGAGAAGGAAATAAAGGGCATCCAGATTGAAAGGATGAAGTCAAACTGTCCCTGTTTGCAGATGATATGATCCTATATATCGAAAATCCCAAATCATCTACTAAAAAACTCTTAGACGTGATAAAAGAGTTCAGCACAGTAGCAGG
>NW_007736935.1:1873-2354 GCF_000696425.1 Galeopterus variegatus
CATAATAATCATATACATTGTATATTGACAAAATAAAAATTTAACGAAAAAAAAAATAGAAAACTACATCCCAATACCCTTGATGAATATAGATGCAAAAATCCTCAATAAAGTACTGGCTAACAAAATACACCAACACATACACAAAATTATACACCATGATCAAGTTGGATTCATCTCAAGGATGCAAGGTTGGTTCAACATACGCAAATCAATAAATGTGATACATCACAACAGTAAAAGCAAAGGCAAAAACCATATGATCATCTCTATAGATACTGAGAAGCATTTGACAAAATTCAACATTCGTTCATGATAAAGACTCTCTACAATTTAGGTATAGATGGAAAGTATCTCAACATAATTAGAGCCATATATGATAAGCCCACTGCCAATATCATCCTGAATGGGGAAAAGCTGAAAGCTTTTCCTTTAAGAACAGGAACTAGAAAAGGATGCCCACTCTCACCACCACTATTCA
>NW_007736935.1:3341-4425 GCF_000696425.1 Galeopterus variegatus
AGTACTAGCCAGAGCAATCAGAGAAGAGAAGGAAATAAAGGGCATCCAGACTGGAAAGGATAAAGTCAAACTGTCCCTGTTTATGGATAATATGATCCTAGATATTGAACAGTTTAGCCTCTACAAAAAAAACTCTTAGAGCTAATAAATGATTTCAGCAAAGTTGCAGGATACAAAATCAACACACAAAAATCAGTAGCATTTTTATACTCCAACAGTGGAAAAACAGAAAAAGAAATCAAGAAAGCTAGCCCATTTACGATAGCCACTAAAAAAATAAAATACTTAGGAATAAAGTTAACTGAGGATGTGAAAAATCTCTATGAATAGAACTGTAAACCACTGTTGAGAGAAATTAAAGAGGACACAAGAAAATGTCCATATTACCCAAAGTGATCTACAGATTCAATGCAATCCCCATCAAAAGTCCAATGACATTTTTCTCAGAAATGGAAAAAACTATCCAGACATTCATATGGACTAACAAAAGACCATGTATAGCCAAAGCAATTTTGAGCAAAAAAAAAAAAAAAAAGCTAGAGACACAACGTTACTTGACTTTAAACTATACTACAAAGCTATAATAACAAAAACAGCATGTTACTGGCATGAAAACAGACACATGGATCAATGGAATAGAATAGAGAACTCAGAAATCAACCCATACACCTACAGCCATCTGATCTTTGACAAAGGCACCAAGTATACACACTGGGGAAGAGATTGCCTCTTCAGCAAATGGTGCTGGAAAAATCGGATATTCATATGAAGGAGAATGAAACTAGACCCGTACCTCTCATCATATGCAAAAATCAACTCAAAATGGATTAAAGAATTAAATATACATCCTGAAACAATAAAACTCCTTAAAGAAAACATTGGGGAACACTTCAGGAAGCAGAAATGGGTACAGACTTCGTGAATATGACCCCAAAAGCACAGGCAACCAAAGGAAAAATAAGCAAGTGGGATTATATCAAACTAAAAAGCTTCTGCACGATGAAAGAAATAATCAAAAGGATGAAAAGACAACCAACAGAGTGGGAGAAAATATTTGCAAAAAATACATCTGACAAAGGATTAA
>NW_007736935.1:5222-7107 GCF_000696425.1 Galeopterus variegatus
ACAACGATCACAAAAATTCCTTGAACTTAAGACAAATGAACAGAAATGATGTAGTCAGGGGAGGGAAAAAGGGGAAGGGGAAAGAGAAATGGGTAAAGGGACAGGAAAATCAACTACAATGTATATTGAGAAGTTAAAAGAAAAAAAAATGAAAGAAACTGAAGGCATCAGACTTCCTGATTTCAATCTGTATTATGAATCTATAGTAATCAAAACAATATTCCTAGCATAAAAACAGACCCATAAAATAACAGAACAGAATCAAGAGCCCAGAAATAAACCCACAGATTACAGTCAATAAATATTTGACAAGGGTACCAAGAATACACAACAGGGAAAGGATAGTGTTTTCAATAAAATGATGTTGAAAAAACTAAATATCCACATGCAAAAGAACAAAAATGGACCCTCATCTTATACCATATATAAAAATTAACTTGAAATTGATTAAAGATCTAAATGTTAGACCTGAAACTGTAAAATTTCTATAAGAAAACATAGTATAAAATCTCCTTGATGTTGATCTTGGGAATGACTTTTTGGCTATGACACCAAAAGCACTGGCAACAAAAGGAAAAATAAACAGGTGATATTATATCAAACGGAAAAGCTTCTGCACAGCAAACAATCAACAACATGAAAAGACAAACTACAGAATGGGAGAAAATATTTGTAAATCATATATCTGATGAGGAATTAGTATCCAAAATTATTTCAATAACAAAAACTCAAATAACCCAACTAAAAAATGGGCAAAGGACCTGAACAAACATTTTTCCAAAGGAGATGTACAAATGGCCACCATATCTATAAAAAGATGCTCAGCATCACTAACCATCAGAGAAACACAAGCCAAAACCACAATGANTCTATAAAAAGATGCTCAGCATCACTAACCATCAGAGAAACACAAGCCAAAACCACAATGAGGTATCACCTTACACCTGTTAGAATGGCTACCATCAAAAAGACAAAGGTAAGGTGTTGGAAAGGGTGTGGAGAAAAGGGGACTCTTGTACACTGTTTGTGGGAATATAAACTGCTACAGCCATTATGGAAAACATTATGAAAATTCCTTCACAAACTAAAACTAGAACTACCATACCATCAATCCCACTCTGGGTATAAATCCCAAGGAAAGAAAATCAGTACCTCAAAGAGATAACTGCATTCCCATGTCCACTGCAGCATTATTCCTAACAGCCGAGATATAGAAACAACCTAAGTGTCCATCAATGGGTGAATGAATAAAGAAAATGTGGTATATAAGTATATACAATGGGATATTGTTCAGCCTTAAAAAAGAAAAAAATCCTGCCGTTTGAGACAAAACGGATGAACCTGGATGAACCTCAGTGAAATAAGCCAGACACAGAAAGTCATGATGTCGTTATATGTGGAATCTAAAAAGTCAAACTCATAGAAGCAGAGTGTAGAATGGTGGTTGCCAGGGGTTGAGGGACAGGGAGGGAGGGATGTTGGTCAAAGGATACAAATTTTCAGTTATAAGATGAATAAGTTCTGGGATCTAATGTATAGCATGGTGACTATATCAATAATACTGTATTGAATACTTGAAATTTGTTAAGGAAGTAGATCTTGGCTTTACTTTTTGTTTGTTTTATTTTTGGTTTGGGGGGTTTTTTTGTTTAGTTTTTTGTTTTTTGGGGTTTTTTGGCAGCTGACCGGTATGGGGAACTGAACCCTCGACTTTGGACTTACAAAGTCTGTGCTAACCAACTGAGCAAACTGGCCAGCCCAAGAGCATAGAACTTAAATGTTCGCACCAAAAAAAGAAAAAAAAAAGGTAAGAATGTGAGGCGAGGGCCAGCCCGGTGGCGCACTGCTACAGTGAGCCGCTTGGGAGCGTGGTGGCGCTCCCGCC
>NW_007736935.1:8909-12533 GCF_000696425.1 Galeopterus variegatus
AAAAAAAAAAAGAATGTGAGGCGAATCTGTTAATCAGCTTGAACATAGAATCATTTCACAATATATACAAATATCAAATCACTATGCTGTGTAAATATAGACAATTTGAATTTGGGAAGTATGAGGCAGATGTTATTCGTCCTTGAAAAAGGAAATCCTGACATTTGCAACAATGTGGATGGACCTGGAGGGTATTCTGTACCTGCAGTAAGCCAGACACAAAGACAAATGCCACATGCTCTCACTTACATTTGGCCACGAATGGCTGTGGGGGTCGGGGCAACAGAGAGGAGCGTGGTGGGAGATGAGGTGCCAGCACCCAGGCACTAGGGCCACACGGTCAGGGAGGGATTTGGGTTTAATTTCTTCATTCCTCATTTAAAACATAGCCAACTGCCAAACACACACACACACACACACACACACACATTTTTCTTTCTTCGTGGGTGTGTGAGTGAGAAAGGATAAAGAACAGTGAGAGAGAGAGTGAAGGGAACGCTGCAGAGCAACACTCTTCAACACGGCACAGGACCCCGGCAGGTGGAGGAACTCCAAGCATCCCATTTCTGCCTGTGTTCAGTCACTCTCGTCTCACCAGCGAAGCAGCAGCCAGAGCGCAGGCTCTTCACCTCTCAACACATTCCAAGGCAGGTTGCAACTGCCTTTTCTTTTCTTTTTTTTTTTTTTGTAAAGCACTACATAGAACTTTTTGAAAACTTGGTTTTTAATTGGTCAAGCGTGGTTGTTAACGCACGTGACATTAAAATCAGTGAAAGCTTTGGGCTGGCCCGGTGGCGCACTGGAGAGTGCGCCGCTTGGGAGCATGGTGGCGCTCCCGCCNAAAAAAAAAAATCAGTGAAAGCTTCATGAAAGATAAATTAAGATTGTACAGAACTTCATGAAATCTGCATACAAATGCATTCTGCTTGGAAGTTTTAAATCTTTTTAGAAACAGCTTTGTGAGCTGCAATCATTCCCTGTGTTCTGTCTGTACTGTGTGGTATATACAAAAACCTACAGTGCGAACTCTTCTCAGTGGTGCTCAAAGAAATGACATCCATGTGACAAAATACTTTTTTGACTTATCTTTACAAACAATGCAGGCAAAGCCATTTCAAAATGCTAATAAATTATTGTGGGCAATGCAGGTTCTGACAGCTTTGGAAGGTATCATGCCAATCACTGGGCCTCTGTCAACACAGGCAATCACTTTCATTGATGTATTATAAGCAGATTTCAATGGTAATAATAAATTTTCACTTTAATTGCATGCCCTGTCATCAAGCTAAAGACATAAAGCACTGTCAGTTATTCTGTTCTACAAATAAATACCACATATTTGCTATTATGGCAATGTTTCCTCACACAAGTGCAAGAGAAAAGAAAGAGGAGGAGGAGGAGCAGAAGAAAATGAGCATCACCAAAGGCCCCACAGGAACCCAAGTTTGGTATTTTGGTGACGATCAGTACTTGGAACCTAAACCTTACCCTCACTGTGAATCAGTTTTCTCTGACCCATGCCTCACCCTTCCACCTTCCAATGATCCCAGACACGTAGAACCTACCATGATCTCTGACCCTGCTTGACCTCTGACCCAGCACCATCACTGCCTTGCTGGGGCCAAAGCAACTTTCAGCTGTTGCTTTGCTGGCACTCACATCACATGGCAGACAAATGGAGGTTAAGTGTGTTCTGAAGATCCCAAGTCCCTTGAGCTGCTGATAGCATTAGCCACACACACGGGCTCCTGGGTCCCACAGTGCAGGAGGCGCTGGCAAACACAGATGCATGTGCGTCTTTTGGCAGCCTCTCTCGATGTCTCTATGTTCATGTTTGTTGTCCCTCTCCTAAAGGGGCACACACTCTATATTGTTTCTGAAGCACTAATTTTTCAGAAACAATTGGAATCCCCTTTCAATACATTTCAGGAAGGAAGAGATGAACAGCCGGCTGCAGGGCAGGCTGCTTGTGCTCACAGCCCTGCTCCCCGGGAGCTTCGGCCCGGGCACGATGCCTGGGGACCACATCCAACCGCTGATGCCCTGAGGCCTCTCAAGCAGCCCTAACCAATGCCACACCTGGGCAGAGGTTCAGAGGGGCCGCTGATGTACTGGTTCTCCCCAGCATTGGCCTCAGCTGTGGTTATACACAGAGGAGCCCATGAGAATGAGACCTGGCCTGTCCCACAGCATCCTAAGCACAACAGAGCCTGTTGTGACCTACTGAGGTGTGTGGGTAAACTGCTGATACAGCAAACTTTGACTAATACAGAAACTGGTTGAGACGAAGGAAAAAAGCACAGGCAAAACACTAAAATATGTAGATGCATGGTGCTGTGAGGTGTGTAGCACATTTTGGAACATGTGTATCTTTCCCAGCTCTGGCTACAGACACTTCCCTGCTATTTGAGAAAAGCCACAGCATTGGGAGAAGCATAGGCTCCAAAGGCAGCCACTGAAAATCAAGCCCTCGTTCCGCTTTTCCCAGCTCGGGGATTTTGGCCAAGCAGTGACTTCTCTGAGCTTAGATATCCTCATCTATAAAATGGGGGTGATGACAAATTCTTGAGGGGTTGTCTGTACCACACATTGATTTCTCAGAACGGTTTTTCCCCCTGCACATGTTGGCTCCTCTGGGCATCAACATCGCCACCATTCTCTTTGAAGGTGAAGCCCCCTCCCCTCACTGTGGCCCTTCACGCACTGGCTTCCTTTGCCCTCCACCCAACCACTTACCTCTTATGTGATCTGGCTTCAAACAACAGCATGACCCAGCTCCCTGCCGGCATGTTCAGGAATAACCAGGACATGCAAAATAGAGAACCACCCAGGACTACTGGCCCTCGAAAGGTTTGACTTCCTTCAAGACCAGTATGCAAAATACTTGCCATTTTTCTAAGAAATTATGTGGCTGCCCACTTTGAGAAATCTTGAAATATTGGATTGTGAGCTTGTCAGAAGAAACAGTGAGCAGCACTGCCCAGTGGTCAGAAGACCCGTGTCCAATCCCAACTCCTTCATTGCAAAAGTGTCTTTGCAATTCAATATATTTGTCTGTTAAACAAAGGGGTTGTATTACATAATCCACTAGTTTTCCTGCAGTTTTGAAGGAGTCCTTTTCAAAGAAGAAAAGGAAAGGTATCTCTTGGAAGAGGTAATGGAGAAAGTTTGCCCGATGCTACAGGAAGCAGTATGTTCCATCAATCAGCAGTAAGGAGAAGCTCGCAAACAAAAGGCCATGAATCAAGGGGCAGAGCCATTGGCCATGGCTGTAATTTAAACTTCAGCCTTGCAAACTATAATAAGAACAAAAATTAGTAAAACCTAACTTGGAGGTTTCTTTTTTTTTAAAGATGACCGGTAAGGGGATCTCAACCCTTGCCTTGGTGTTGTCAACACCACGCTCAGCCAGTGAGCTAATCGGCCATCCCTATATGGGATTCGAATCCGTGGCCTTGGTATTATCAGCATCGCACTCTCCCAAGTGAGCCACGGGCCGGCCCCTAACTTGGAGGTTTCTACTGAAAAATAGCCTTGTGGTAAGCGCCCTGCATTCTGAAATACATCCCCCTTCTCTCCAAATACACTTCCCATTTCTGTAAATTAAAGTGGAGACTCCCTAGA
>NW_007736935.1:13029-14386 GCF_000696425.1 Galeopterus variegatus
CATCCCCCTTCTCTCCAAATACACTTCCCATTTCTGTAAATTAAAGTGGAGACTCCCTAGAAGACTTAAGATGTTCTCTATTTATCTCTATTGAATTTAATTTCACAGTTAATTTTTAAACCAAACACTACATGAACTTCTAAATTAAATATGAAAGGACCCAAAGCAATGAAACATGATCTTACACAAAGGCTGCATCATTTTGTTTTAATTAGATAAAGTGGGTAAAGGAAAGAAACAGCCTGTGTGTGTTTCCAGCAGAAAGAAGCCTGTGGTGGCAATCCTTCTTAAAACATAATTCCAGGGGTTGGATGAAGGACACTTGGGGGAAAAGTATTATCTCCTTTATTCTGTGAAACATTTTTCATTAAGACTGCATCAGAATGTTTAATATGATTTTACACAGTATAAGGACACAGAAGCTCTAGCTGTGACAATGGAATTTTTAGAATGCTGCATTGGGAAATCTCCCAAAGCCCAATTATAGATGCAAGAGTTACAGACACAAGTGCAAGAGTCAGCAAGATTGCTCCGGCTTTGTTCTTTGGAGCTTTCAACAAGAACAACTGTACAAGCATGAGAAATACAACCCCAAGTCCTCAGGCAAGAAAATGCCAGACAGGATTATCTGCAGGACCAGAAGTATAAATAATCTAAGGGATTTCCTGGAAAGATTTCATACCACCAACCTATTAAAAGACCTTAGGGAACCCTGGCTGCTCCTTTGTTCCCTCTCAGTCACTTATGGGTCAGTGGAGCACAAAGTCAGGGGTGGACAGTGCCCCCTACCCAGGAGCCAGTTTAGAACAGACCCAGGGGATGTCAGCACCAGTCTCAAGTATTTGAAGACACTCTGGAAACATTTTGTTTAGTAAATATTTAATGAGCATCTGCCCTGTGATATGCAGTGTCCAAGGCACTGGGAATCAACACTGTACAAAAGTGAGGCCGAACACCTAAAGCAGAGTAGGTGAGGAGGGACCAGGGACGAGGCCATGGCCTGAAGCAGGAGCCATGACACTCCTGGAGAGCAGCTGGCAGCAGCAGATTGGGAGGGCGGGCAGGTGGGTCTGCAGGCTGCCCCAAGGCTCCCCTGAGTGAAGTGGGGTGCAGATGGCAGCAGCACAGCCTGAGGGTGCCTTCCTGCAGAGTCTAGAGACCTCAGGCTCTGGACAAACAGCTCTGCTCCAACTTAGGACAACTTCTGAGTCTTCACCCTATGCAAATCCTACCCCTAGAGTAGATCCTGGGAATGCTGCAATGTTGACTCCACTTCTAAAGAACCCACAGGGCTGCCAGCCCTTCCCTCAGAACGTGGATCCTCTCCAGTGAGGGCATCCCTAGGGAATTCTAGAAG
>NW_007736935.1:15624-17277 GCF_000696425.1 Galeopterus variegatus
TCCACCATATCAAAAATCTGATAAAAAAGTCATATGATCACATCAATTGACACAGGAAAAGTGCTGACAAAATTCAAAACCCAGTTATGGTAAAAACTCTCAGTACACTAAAAAAAAAAGAAGGGCATTTTCTCAGTCTTATAAAGAGCATCTACAAAAACGCTACAGCTAATATTATACTTAATGATAAAAGACTCGGTGGTTTTTCCCTTTTAGGTTGGTAACAAGTCAAAGATAACCACTTTCACCACTCTCATGCTAAGCCACTTCAATAGGCAAGAAAAAGGAACTAAAGGCATATAGATTGTAAAGAAATAAAACTGTCTCCATTGCAAATGACACAACTGTCCACTTAGAAAATCTCAAGGATTCTATTTTTTTTTAAAAAACTCCATGAACTAATAAGTAACTTCAATAAAATAACAGGATACAAGATTGACACACTCACAAAAAAATTGCATTTATATGTACTGATAATGGACAAGTAGAATCCAAAATAAAAAATTCAGTACCACTTAAAATTGTTCCAAATAAAAACAAATACCTAGGTATAAATTTAACAAAAAAAATATAGAAACAATATAATGAGAATTATAAAAGAAATAAAAATACCAAAATAAATGGAGAGACATACCATGTTCATGGACTGGAAGGCCATTCTGAAATGTATATGGAAAGAGAAATGCCACAGAAGAGCCAAAACAATTTTAGGGAAAAAAAAAAATAAATAAATGGAAGGAATCACTCTTCCCAGTGTCAACATTTACAATATAGTGGAAGTAATCAAGATAGTGTGGTACCAGTAGAGGGATAGACACATAATCAATGAAGCAAAATAGAGAACTCAGAAATATCCCATAAATATGCCCAATTAATTTTTAACAAAGTAGCAAAAGCAATTCAGTAAAGGAAGGATAGGTTTTAATAAATGGTGCTGCAGCAATTGAACATCCTTAGATTTAAAAATGAACCACCTGGGCCGGCCCGGTGGCGCACTGGATAGTGCGCCGCTTGGGAAGCACGGTGGCGCTCCCGCCCGAGGGTTCGGATCCCACATACAGACCGGTTCCCGCTCGCTGGCTGAGCGAGGCGCNAAAAAAGGACAGTGTGGGGGTTTCAAAAGTTGTTGCTTGGCCTAATTACATAAATTTGTATTTGCAAATTATATTATTGTTATAAAACATGAGAAAAAATCATATTACTTCAAGCCCACAGAATATTCATCAAGGTAGACCATAAACCTGGGCCATAAAAAAAATCAACAAATTTAAAGAATTGAATATAGAGTAAGTTCTCCAACCATAAGTGAATCAAACTACTATTCACTAAGAGAAAGACAACAGAAAAATCTCCAACATTTGAAAATTAAACAACACACTTTTAAATAATCTATGGGTCAAAGAGGAGGTCTCAAGGAAAAAGTTTTTTAAATAAAGAGAACAAAATGAAACCAAAAACACAACAGATCAAAATCTGTAAGATGCAGCTAAAGCAGTACTGACTGGGGAAATTATAATAATAAATACATTAGAAAAAAGGGATTGTGTCAGGTATGCAAGTCTGGTCCAATATTCTAATATAAATTAATGTCGTCCACCATATCAAAAATCTGATAAAAAAGTCATATGATCACATCAATTGACACAGGAAAAG